>NW_012267366.1:2092058-2138649 GCF_000151885.1 Dipodomys ordii | reverse complement strand
ACACACACACACACACACACACACACACACACACACACATACACACACACACACACACACACGCACACACACACACATCACTATAGAGCAAGATTTCCCAAGTTATCATTATGGAGGCATTGGAGATTAATTTCCTTCTTCATTTGCTCATGGGAGGAAAAAAAATCTGAGAATCAGAAGAATCTTCATGATTCTCAAAATTATATGAAAAGCACAAATATTCTACTGAGATTAAACAATAACAATTGCAGTATTTCCAAATATTTAGGATGGGAAGAGCCAATGGATGAGATGTATTCAAATTGAAATGTTATTCTAGTATTTTTCTTGGCAAATCATTGATCCACACTTTTGACCATTTCAGAAGGGAATTCTACTGGAGTATGAGATTCTTAAATTTTGTGTGATATTCATCTCCTTATTTTCAATCTCTGGTAGTATATGGCACAGTCATTGGGTACCTACAAATATAATTCAGTCAAACGTACTCAATTAAAAACATTGAATTTAGCCGGATGCCGTGGTTCATGCCTGTAATCTTAGTTACTCAGGAGGTTGAGAACTGAGGATCGTGGTTCAGTGCCAGCCCAGACACAAAAGTCTGTGAGACTCTTATCTCCAATAAACCACCAGAAAATCAGAAGTAGTGCTGTGGCTCAAATGGTAGAGCACTTGCTTTGAGCTGAAGAGCTGAGGGACAGCACCAAGGCCCAGAGTTCAAGCCTCATAACTGACAAAAAAACCCCAAAAAACAAAAAACAAAAAAATTCAACTTAATAGTACTTCATGGGATTTTTTTTTACCAAGAATCTTATTTCATTTTCAAATTGGTATGGTCAACTTTACTTGATAGAGTTCAAAATGAAAAGGCTATAAGTCAAGATTATAACTCAGGGTTAAAAACATTGGTAATGCCCATTTGAAGTCTTAGAATTACATGAGAAATAACAAGTCTTTTCGTATAGGTACTTGAAAAGCTAGCCTGAAAGCTTTTAAAAATATGTTAAGGTAAAACTCAAAGTGTAATACTGATAATCAGCATTTTTTGGGGGGGCTTAATTCTGGGCCTGGGCGCTGTCCCTCAGCTTTTCAGTTCAAGGCTAGCACTCTACCACTTGAGCCACAGCACCACTTCTGGCTTTTTTTTCTGCTTATGTGGTGCTGAGGAATTGAACCCAGGGCCTCATGCATGCAAAGCAAGCGCTCTACCACTGAGCCACCTTCCCAGCCTGATAATTAGCACTTTTTAAAGCTTGTGAGCAAAAGCTATTTACATTGAAGAAGTAATCTTATTAAAGTCTTCAGTAATTCATCAATTCAAGAAATTGCCTTCTTTCCTGAAATTAAAAACAAAAATCTCAAGAGAATTTCAACTCTTGGAAGTGTATATTCATATGTTTGCTTGTATGTTCTACTACAAACACCATGTGAAAGTAAAAAGTGGAGAAATCCACCTTTGTGGTTCCAGTTCACATGCTGCCTCCTCAGTCCCTCTGCAGCACAATCACATTTGGTCATTTAATTATACATTTTCTCATCTGATCATTATGCAAAGTAGACTTTCATTAGGTCTCCAATTGAGACCTTAGGTTGTGGATTCCATAGGCGGAAAGAATCAGCTGATGAATTCTTGCTAAGGAGCTTTGAGCTACTAATCTCAACAATGAAATGGGAGTGGAGAGCAAAGAGATGAGAAAAGAAACTCTTTGAAAGGGAACATCTGGAAATAGATCTAACACTCCTTTTTGAAAGAGGGCTGCGTTGAAATGCTATGCCTATCAGTGTTATTTTATGAGCATTATAAACATGCACAATTAAAAAGCAAATTAAGCATGAAAAGGCCACAATTCACTTGCCACAAGCATGTGTCACGATGTGGCTAATGTGTAAAATATACAAAAATGAAACTTACCATAGACAAAAAATTTAAGCATTTGCCTCTACAGATGATCAGATTTGGGGGTTATAGGTACTAATAGCATAGTTGCTGATACGTTTATCATAAACTGTTTCTGTGTGAGAGTATTATTGCTAGCCAGAATATAACACTTGTAGTTTCAGATATATTAAAATCTGACATGGTTCACATCTGCAAGTGTTTTCTTTTTCCAGAAGTTTCATTTAATTCTAAGAATTTGTTAAGAAGTGATGGAATAAATAGTAGCTTGATCTTGGGGAAAGAAAATAAGGTGATTTCCATGTCCTGAATATTTTTCTTAGACAATGCATATCCAAATAAAACACTTGGTTTTGATCTACAGAGAAACAAAATCAAATGAGGGAACAGCCTCATGTGAAATAAATGGGATTTTTTCTCTAAGTTTCTAAGATTAAGACCTATCAAATATGAATGTTCCTTAAATGCTCATATCTACTCTAAAAAGAATTTGACATGACTCAGAATGTAAACTACATTATTTCAATGGAGTTCAACTAAATATCTGGAACATATTCACTTTGGAAATCCTTTATTCTGTAACAGTTGAGGAAGTGCTGGTGACAGGACACTTTAAAAGGCTATGAGTCTACTTTGAAGTATGAGTATACAAAAAATGCATGTTCATTTGAAATATGTACCTTAAATTAGAAGATTTTGGAATATATTGGTAAGTAACCACTGTTTAAAATAAGTTAGTATTGGTTGTGAACTGAAATATTTCTCTTCATTATACAAAATCAGCTGGTTAACTTTAGATAGATAGATAGATAGATAGATAGATAGATAGATAGATAGATGAGAAAGAATGAGAAGTGAAAACTGATGGAAAGGCTTATGTTGTTCTCTGTTGCTAAGCTCAAACCTACCATAGTATTTTCCACAATACCTTATCTCTCCCATTCTTTGTCAACTGTATCACTTCTATTGATTTATAGAAAAATTCTGAGTAGAATCCTTTGGTTTCCAAATCAGATGCCAACAGACATGGATCACATGCCTCAATTGTTAACAGCACTGTGGAATATGTTGTTCCATGGTATTTACTGGATCTTTGTAGCTAAAGTATCCCTGGGCCCTACCAGTCTGCATACCACAACTATTGCTCCATTAGTTAACAGTTATCTCAATTACTATTTTTCCCACCACCTAACATAATGATTCCTTAGATCAGGGGCAACTTGCTTTTTCTTAAATAATGAAGTTTGGTACTTCCTTAGTAAAATAATCACAGTGTTAATACATGGCCCAGGAGTTCCATTCTGTGTACACCTACAAAGAATGGAAAACAGTTACTCAAACTAACATTGTACATGAATGTTGATAGCGATGATATTCATGAGCTCCAAAAGGTAGTAATCACCCAAATGCCCATTAGTGGAAGAATGGATAGATAAAGCATGGTAAACACATACATATACAATGTGTGAACACAGAATGGATTATTACAGCACAAAAGTCAATGAAATGCTGATAAATGCAATGGTAGAGGCAAGCCAAGAAATTCCAAAACAAAATCTAAAAGTTCCATATTGTAGGATGCCTTTTCTGTGAAACTACCAGAAGAAGTAAATCCATAGACAGACAGAAAGTAGATTGCTCATTTCCTGAAGGTTTGGGGAGGTAACATGGAACCACATTTCTTACTGAGCACAGTTTCCTTTGGGGATAATAAAATATTCTGGAATCAGATAGTTATAAAGTATTATGAATCACTAAATGTTACTAATGGCAATTTTTGGGTTATGTGTATTTTACCACAATCAAGAAGGTACTAAATTATTTCCTTTCTGGGGTTGTCACCTATATTACCTTTATTTTCTTTTATGACCCTCTTGGGTATTGCCAAGGAGTAAGGATCATTTTAAAAAAAGAAATGAAAGCTTCTTAACCAGGTAAAAATATTGAATGTCTTGAACCATTATTCACGTGATCTTTCCCAAGGAAGGAACTGGGCTGAGGAAGGGGGAGGAAGAGTAACTACTAAGGAAGAACCTGACAGTAAGAAAGACACTATTAATCCTGTCTGCTAGGTGAAGGTTTTGTTGTAATGTTTTGGGCAAATTCTTGATGTGATAAATTGTGCTTGCAATTCTGAGCAGGAGATTTTTTGCTGCAGAATTAAATTTTGGTTCTTACACTTCTGCGTATCAATGAGCAAACAAGTGACAGCTAACACTTCTGTCTGCATGGTCTGCTTGCAATAGCTAAATTAAAAATCAGGCCAGTGATCCAGATTTAACCTTGCAATAGACAGCCAGTGCTGATGAATGTTAAATTTTTCAATAAATAACAACAGCATGTTAAGAGAAACCAAGAGGCAAACATCAGGTATTAAAGCTGTCATTTTTTTTGGATGGCACAGTAGGTACAATCTTGTTGGCATTGTATCTGCAGTTCATGTGTTTAGCAATAGCAAAGACCAAGCTTCATGAGTAGTTGAAATGAAAAGGTTTCTGGTTGGCAGAGGTTCTGAAGTGGTTGGGCTTTTTAGCTCTTTTCAGCATCTGACCAAATCCAGTTCTCCACTGTGTCATCAGCTCCTGCTCTGGCAAACAGGAGGAGTAGAAAGGTCACAGCAAGCAATGTGACAGAGCTTGGGCTTGCTACTAATGAGCATCTGGCCTTTCATTCCTCTCTTCCACAGCACAGCAAATATTGCATGAATGTCTCTACCAAGAATGACACTTTCTGAAGTACAAAGATAACACCAATACATTGATCATCTATTTTGAGAATATTTTATGGTCCAGGCACTATCCATATATTATTCCTAATCTTTGTGACCTAGATTTAGAAGTGATATTACTCCCAATTTTTTTAGAAGCCATAGTTTTAATTCAGAGAACAAAACATTATTCTTATCCTGGAGAAGATTACAGTTTGATGAGGGCTGATAAATATGTTCATATATTTTGAGCCAGTATTGAGGCTTGAACTCAGGGCCTGAGTGCTGGGCTTAAGATTTTATGTTCAAGGCTAGGGCTCTGCCACCTGAGCCATATGTCCACTTCTAGCTATTTTGTGGTTAATTGGACATAAAAGTTTCACAGACCATCCTGCCTGGGCTGGCTTCAAATTGGGATCTCAGATCTCAGCCTGTTGAGTAGCTAGGATAACAGGTATGAGCCACCAGTGCCCAGCAATATAGTCATACTTTTAATATTTTTTGGAATACTATATGTCATGGAATCAAAGTATTTTTGCCTTAGAAGGGATCTGAGTACATAGAATACAAACTCTTAACAGATGAGTGTATGGACACAGTGACTTGCCCAAAGACAGATAGCAATTTAGCCATGGAAGAGTAGGCAGATCCTAAGTCCAAGAACTTAATGAGGATTGAGAAGAATGAGGGGGCAGCGGAGGAGTGCTGAGATGTTAGAAAAGCTTTTTGGAGGAGTGAGCATAGGAAGAGCATCTTGAAGGCTGATCTGAGAGTGAGAGGCAAGGTAGGCAAAGGACAAGCAGAAGCCCAGCAGAAGGGCAGGAGTGACTCTGGCAACTCAAAAGGAGGACGGAAAAGTATGGCTACAGGGCAGCAGATGCTCTCTGGGCAGCAGGCCCATATTCTCTATATTGACATTTCCCTATGTTGTCCTTTCTTGGGACTGAAGAGCTAGCACTATGTGTCTGGATTGGCTGATTGCACTGGCAACAAGAATGAGAACTTGGTTTGTGGTTTGTTGAGAGAGAGAGAAAGAGAGAGAGACAAAGAGAGAGAGAGACAGACAGAGAGACAGAGAGACAGAGACAGAGACAGACAGACAGACAGACAGACAGAGAGCTGGAGATGATGTACAAGGAAGGGAAAGCAACCTGAAATGCAGAATGAAGCAGTTACCCCTGGGAATTATGACCTTCACTGTCCACTGAGCACACTCAAGAGGCTGAGCAGAACTTCCTTTCCCTGTATAACTCTTTCTCAATGCACAAGTTCCCATGCTGCATACACTGTCCCTTGAGCCTCAGCTACAGTAGCAGTTTGGGTATAGCTAGACTTCTGCCACATGCTGGCATATATGTGGCTCAAGAGTCAGATGGAAACAGTTTCTATAGGAAATGAGGGACACTTCTTTGATTATTCCCCTGGATTTCTTCCTTCATTTTTCAGCAGCATTGGTTTCCCCAGACTTTAGCCCCTTGTTCTTCAGGCCAGAAAGATTAAAGGTGTCATACTGGACTTTAGTTGGCCACTTGGCATGGGCTTAACTGTGTCATGTGTTGCTACAGACACAAAGCCATTGAACACTGGTAAAATGGTCTCTTATCATTGGTTTCTTCTCAGTGGCCGCTACCCATTCCTGAATCCCTTTGCTTTGGTTCATTTTCTAGTGCCTTGTGTTAGGTGCTTTAATATACATTTCACCTTTGGCCAGAGTGCATAGTTATTTTACATAAGAAGGACAGTCTGGTAAGAGCTTATTTTGGGAGGGGCATACTGAAATTAGAAGACATTCATTTTCATTTTTAATGAAATCCGTAATTTGAACTTTTCCCTTGCTCCTGCAGCTTTTCTTCTAATTGAAAGCAGTTTTATTGTATTTTCTAAAGACATTTTAGCTGTATTTCAACATCTTTTTCCTTCCAATCTTATCTTTTCTGAAACTATAACAAGAAAAGCATTTTGAGTTTTCTTTTCTTTGTTTATTGAGCATATCTTTGCACTGGGATGAAGCATTCATGGAGCAAACTGGAATCCATTGATTTTTCTGTCCAGTAAGATTTGAGAGAATGACAGGACTAGCAAACAATCTCTTTTAGGGAACATGTACCAGTGGGAGCGGAGTGGTGAATAGAGAAGGTAAAGGAGGGTGGATATGGAAGTTCTGATATACATGTATGAAAATAGAACAATAATCCATTTAAAATGTTCTAAGAAGAATTGGAGGGATAATGAGACTGAAGGAGGGGCTAAGTTGACTGGAGTAAGTTGTAAGCTTGTATGGAAATGAAACAATAAAGCCCTCTTAAAAATACCTAATAGAAAAAGATAGCACCAATTTAATAATCACTAACTTTTGCATTCCAAACTGGTTTTGCTCTACAAGAGTCCATATATTTTGGAATATAAGGTATCCTAAGCACTATTTCACAAGGGTGAAGATGCTGAGTTCAACATCCATTGCCAGATTGAACAGAACAAACCCAGTCCAGGTCCTGACTCATGGGCACAGCCAGTGGGCTCCACTGGGAAAACACAAGGATTTGGAGTCAAGGTCAGAAGAAGGTTGCCTTTGATGCTGAACTACTTCAAATGGATCTGCTGAAGTAACTCTCCTTAGTAGATGGCTTTAAAATGTGTCCCTGATGAGACTGGAGTCTGAAGTCTAATCCAATTAAGAAAACTAAGATGTTCTCAAGGGCTATAAACTACTCAATTGCATTGTAACAAGTCTGAGACAATTGCTGTTTTATCATAAAATTGCAAGGGTGGTCTGAACAATGTCTAGCAAAAACAGAAAGGAAAAAGCAAAATTTGAGACTTTAGTTAGCCTTGTCAAAGTGACAGCTATATCTTGCATTCCAAAGTTAGTTATGTGCTTTCGCTCCTGTCAGGCTTTATGTGTTAGGGTGTGAGATAGTATATCAGAATTTCTGTTCTTTAGATGAAAACAGTCTCCATGACTATCAATGTTTTTTTCTTTATTCTATGCTCTTTAAGCTGTTTTACTTCTTTAACTTTTTTTTTGCCACTTCTAGGGTTTCTTAGAGCCTGGTACTTGCTTGGCTTGCTTACTTATCTAGTGCTCTACCACTAGGTCCATGCCTCCAGCTTTTTGCTGGCTACTTGTCCATGGAATTTCTCTGGCTATTCTGTTCATGCTGGTCTCATTCTGATTTGTTTTTAGATTGCAGGTGTGAGTCACCTGTGCCTGGATCTTAAAAAATAAAATCGTCAGTCATGGGGCTTGAAATTAGGGCCTGGATGCTTCCCCTGTGCCTTTCTGTGCAAGCCTAGTGTGTTCTACCACTTTGAGTCATAGCACCACTTCCATTTTTCTGGGTGTTAAGAGTGCTTCAAACTGCAATCCTCAGATCTCTGCTTCCTGAGTAGCTAGGATGACACGCATGAGCCACCAGCACCCAAGCCCTGGTTCTTTTGCTTTCATTTCCCCCCTCTTAACTACGACTTCAATTTTCCTGACACCTGGATGGAAGCCAGGTACACTCATTCTTTTGGAAAGTAATATGTTTCAGTATAAGTGAAAAATTATCAGAGATTTTTTTGGGGGGGCTAGAGTTGCTCAAGACCTAAGTCTTATCCAGAATGTACTCTATCACTAAGCTTACCTCCAGCACTGATTTGGCACCTTAAGTTTTTTGTGTGATTAGGTGAGAAACACATGTATATATATACTCATGTACACATCCACATATGTACCATGTGATTATAGCACATTGGGTAGATCTCAGCACAATACCATGAAGTCCATTCATGACTGTCACTGTAGTAATAGTTGAGTCCTCCCCCTCATAATATAGTGACCTAGTGCTACTGACTAAATATTATCCCTCAAATTCACATGTTGATGCCTTAACCTTGAATGTGAAGAAATTTAGAGATGAGGTCTTGAGGAGATAATTAAGTTCAAATGAGTTCATGGGGGTGGGGAACTCATGATGGTATCCTTATAAGAACTCATGATAGTGTCCTTATAAGAAGGGGCACTGGACATTTTGCTATTCTCTCTTACCATGTGCTGATACAGTAAAAAGGCAGCTAACTTCACGCCATCAAGAGGATCTTTATAAGAGCCCAAGCATAATAAGCACTCTAATCTTGAACTTTCAATCTCCAAAATCATGAATGTTTAACCTACTCAACCTATGGTATTTTGTTATGGTACTTCAAATGACGAAGACACCCAGTAAAAACCTCACAGATGTGCATGAGAGTGTCACACCACGTCTCTGGGATAGGCAGATACTGAGTCTTCTCCATTGGCCCTGAAACTCTTGTGTTACCTCTAGTTCTACTATGCCTTTGTCCAGCTGATCCTCAGCCATATTTCTTCTTAGGCACACCTCCCAGTCTTGTATTCTTAGCTGTCTTTTCTTCAATCCTCATCAGTTATGGGCCTTGCCCTTAGTCCTCCTTCCCACCTGAGCTGTTCTAACTTGTACTGAGTTCAAGTGATTAATAGTTTACTTTCCCCACCCATTCAAACACCTCAGCTTTGGCCAACATTGACAGCTGAAGGCTCCCTGAACTCTTATGCTCATTTCATATCTCCTCTACTACCCTCATCCAAAATGCATCCTGGAACAGCTGACACTAAGCAAAAGGAAAGGAATGTACATATCACCCATTGTGGAAGAATTAACTGTATTGTCAAGGCTCATAGAACTCATAAACGTTATAGACAAATAAAGACAAATTGCCCCATGAATGTTAGACTGTGTTTGTGACACAATACTGTGAAACTTGTGAAATTATGTAATCACTTAATCACAATAAAAAATTGCAAAAAAAAAACCTCACAAAAAACCCCCAAAAAGCATCCTGGAATCACCAATACCCAACTTTCATATCTTTGAACTAAATAAAATCTCTGTCCTTTATAAGTTACAATAGTCTCAATATTTTGCTACAGCAATAGATTATATGTGAAGACACAAGAACCAACTTAATAACTGTAATAGATAGTTGTACGGATCACCATGTATATATGAAACTTTTGCGTCTGTGGTAAAAGAAGGACAATGAGTAGGACATGTTTCCTCAAGGGGCTCATCAGAATTTAGTAAATTTCTTAGGACAGTTTTGTGAGTTTATATTTTAACAGGAATCAGATGCTTAAAATGACAGCAATCATAGGATTCAATCAATCCTGCTCCCTCCAAGACTGCTAGCCACTCCAAGTGACAGGTAGAGCTCATTAAGTGTACCCACTCCTACACATTTCCTTACTGTAATGAGAAAGTGGCTAAAAATGGTTGAGTCCTCCAGACTCTGCGGTCTTTGCTTTCTTTTTTGTTTCTAATCAATGTGCTAAAGATGATTTCTAAGCTCTTAATGACACCTGTAAGAGTGGATTACTATAGGGTATAGATAAAGCCCTAAGGAAGCACCACGATACCATCAAGAAATCCTCTGAGGGCAAAAGTATTCATTTTGAGTTTGGTTTTCTTCTTTAAATTTCCAGAAAAGAGTGCCTTAGGGTACTGTAGTAAAGGATGACACAGAGATTTCTTGTTTCAGAAATGGAAACTGTGGGCTTGTTTGTTGCTTGTTAAGGAAGCAACTAAGGAGAACCCAAAACTCTCTGGGACACAGAAAACTGGATCCCTAGTGTCTTAAATACCTTTGGCTAACCCAAGTGACAGGCATAGCTCATGAATCTATATTGATGTGGGTTCTGTTTGGGGAATTTTTTCCTTTTTTCCTCTCCAACTTCAGCACAATCAATTAGAAGTCTGTATTGAACCTCATGTTCTTATTTTAGTTTCATTTAAAGAATTCACCCTAGATGGATGCTGGTGGCTCACGCCTGTAATCCTAGCTACTCAGGAGGTTGAGATCTAGGGATCAAGGTTCAAAGCTACCTGGGCAGACAAATCCAAGAGACTTTTATCTCCAATTAATCACCAAAAAGGCGGAAGTAAAGATGTGTCTCAATTAGTAGAACACCAGCCCTGAGTGAAAAAGGTAATGGACAGTGTGCCCAGGCCCTGAGTTTAAGCCCTAGTACCAGCATACACACACACACACACACACACACACACACACACACACACACACACACATACACACACAATTCATCTAACTCGAAATCAAAGCCACTATTTAACTTTAACTGTGAATGTAATTATGAGTGATAATGTAAATTTTTAATTTTGGATACAAAGAATTTTGGTGTCAAGAAAGCCTGGAGTTTGAGTTCTACTGTAGTCCATCAACTGAGATTTCAGGATAATTCATAAGGCCCTTAGCCCATGACTAGTCCTCCCTGGGATTGTGTACCAGGCTGTGTATGAGCAAATGTATGGGCTTTGTTATTAGTTTCTTACTGTTGCTGTGAATACATTACTATAAGCATATTTGCTTAAAACAACAATAATGGATTATCTTAAGGGCGCATAAGAGTCAAAAGTCTGAAGTAGGTCTTACTGGGCCAAGGTCAAATTGTTGGCAGGGCTAGTTCTTTTCTGAGAGTTTTAGAGGGCAATGTTTTTCTTTGTAATTTCCAGCTTCTAGAGTAGTATATGGATCCTAACTATTGATATTAACCATGTTGGAAATTGAAACTGAGACATTTTCAAAATACTTCTTAATTTATTAAAACAGTAACAATCCTATTATATTTTAACATAGCAACACATTTATAAAATATATTTTGCAAAAGAAAAAAAATTAGAGAAGAGTAACATTGCTTTAAAATTGTGCAAATCTCTTTCATGTCTGGCTTAATGGGAGACAATTGGATTCTCATTATGTGTTTTCGCATTCAGTCTTTTGAGAGAGATGACACATCCAGACAATGCCATTGTATGCTTCCAACAGAATGAGTGAAGGGACAGGTAATATCTGAGGGTTATTTTCAGCAGTTTTGACAGCATGGGCCTCGGGAATGGGTCTTCAGGACTGCCAGAGAACTTGATCTTACTCAGAGAACCACCAGGCCAATGTGCTTCTCAATACGAAGGTAGTACTAGATGGGTACTTCTTAAATTGTACACTCACAGGATCCAGAGATTGTGTGCTAGGGTGGATTAAAAGGAAAATTGTCTTTAAAAGAACAGTTTCACCCTATGAATCACAGTGGTGCTATACATAAAGTTCAACTTTAAATTGTGAAAAGTAGGGACAGATTTGGGATCCTCGTTCCCCAACCAGTGTCAAGCAAACTAGTTGGTCCACTTTTCCTCTAAGCTTGAAATACAGACAGCTTTATTTGGCAGTACTGGGTTTGAACTAGACATTGTACTTGAGATGGCTCACTCATAGCCTTTTTTGCTTTAGTTATTTTTTTCAGGCAGTATTTTGACTTTTGCCCAGGACAGCCTAGATTGTGGACAGTAATCTTTCTATCTATGCTTCTTCTCAGAGATGTGATCACAGGCTCAGGCCAACATACCTGACTTGTTTGTTAAGATGGGGGTCTTGGTGACTTGGACTGGAAGTGAGATCCTCCTGATCTCTGCCTCTTAGGTAGCTGTGATTACTGATGTGAAGCATTTAGGCCCTCAAGTATTTTTTAATCTTTCATTTTATTTTGAGTGTTTTCAAGATAAGAGTTTATTTTTGTTGTTGTTGTTGGTTGTGGGGCTTAAACTCTGGACTGGGCACTGTTCCTCAGCTCTTTAGCTTAAGGCTAGTATTCTACCAATTGAGCCACAGTACTACTTCTGGTTTTCTAGTGGTTTATTGGAGATATGGGTCTCAAAGCCTTTCCTGCCTAGGCTGGCTTTGAACCATGATCCTCAGATCTCAGCCTCCTGAGTAGCTAGGTTTACAATGAGCCACTGGTGCCTGTGGAGCAAGAGTTGTTTTTTTTAAATGACTATTTACCAGTGAACTAAAAAATAAAAGCCAGATTCCCTATTTAAGTTATTTTTTTTATATAAGACAAACAGGTAGAACATTATTAATGCTTTAAAAATACAAAGTCAATCACCTTGATCAGAATTACTTTGAAAATTTCATGAGCTTTCCTCTCAGTTCCATTAAGACAAAGTTCTTGAACTTGCCTCACAATTACATTAAGACTAACCTCATATATTATTCCACCTCAAATATTACATAGCATTGAAAGAGTGAAAATTTGAATAACTTGTTGCATTTTAAGTAGAACATCCCAACCATTGTTGAGATGTTCCAAAGCAGTATGTCAATCAGACAACTTGGTCCCCTGGGGTACAGTTGGTACTGTCTAGAGACAACTTGTTTGTCAGGAAAGAATGGGATTGCTACTGGCATACAGGGGGAAGAGGCCTAGGATGCTGAAAACATCATACAGTATATAGGATGTTACCATCGAGCCTCAAATTTCCATAAGGACCTGGGTGAGAAATCCTGCTATGAAGAATGGCATGGGTGTGTGTGTGTGTGTGTGTGTGTGTATGTGTGTGTGTGTAACATGGCTTGAGCTGAGAGACATCTGGCTCTCAGCATGCTTGCTCATGGATTGTTGGTGCTCTACCACTTGAACCCTGTCTCCAGCCTTGTTTTTACTGGTTATTTTGGAAACAGAAACTCACACACTTTTGTACCCAGGTCAGCTTTGAACAATGATCCTCCAGGTCTCAGCCTCCCAAGTAGCTAGGATTATAGGCATGAGTCACCAGTGCCTGGTGAAAATGATTTTAATTTTGTTTTTCATCTTAGAATATGAGCGTGCCTTTTCTAAAGGCAATATTAATTGTTCTTTTTTATTGTGAATGTAATCATTTTCTCTCAATTGAATATTTTAAGGAATTTTTAGTATAGCCTTAATAAGTTTTAGTGATAGCCTTAATAAGTTTGTATACAATGTAAGTTCTGCACTAAAAATGGCAATGAATTTGAAATAGAGCTCAACACATGTTAAGTGAAAACAGGATCTCACACTTATCTAGGAAACGATGGGTTAATCTAAGCTTTAATAAAGTTAAAGTAACCAAATTAGGCTTTTCTTTCTAACTAGGCTCATCAATGGCTATACATATGTTAATTTACCTCTAAAAGGGCATATGATATCTAGCTTTTGGGCAGCAAGGACTTTGGGGGGTTCCTAGGGATGCAACCCTGGGTCTCTTTGAATCCTGGGTAAGCCCTCTATCACTGAGCTACAATTCCAGCCCAAGGACTCTTTTTTTTTTTTTAGGCAACTCTTTAGTAGAAGTATTTTCAGTAAGACACTTGGAGAAACTTTGTTTTACTGAAACAAGGGAAATAATTTCACAGTTTTATGTTCAGTGACAACAAGTTATCTTCCTATGTTCTTCTATTTTCTTCAATTTAGAAAAAGTATTCCCTTGGTTTAAAAGAAACAGAAATGTAATTGCTCTTATTCTTTTTTTACCAAAATGATTTCCTTTTTTGAAGCAGATCAAAGCTATAATGACATAAGAATTAAAAGATCAAAGCTTTAGAACTGGGAACATTTCAGCCAAATGAACAATAGTAATTAGGAAACCCCTTTTTAAAATCTTGCAATTTAAAGCATATTTATCATGTCATATAACTCATGACATGATCATGTTGGGGTGGTGGTGGAACATGCTTTACTGCAAGGAGAACGAAGAGGAGGCCACAGTTCTCTACTTGAACACTCTACAAAAGCCAGAACATGGCCTGATCGTTGCCAATTACAGAATGGAATTAAAATTTATCATCTATAATTATGGGACCGAATTACTGTTCTGAGCTGTAATCTCTAATTACTATGACACAGTTAATCAAGATGGAAAGCCTGTACTGGTTGGCAGCAAGAAGGAGAGACAGGCAAGACAGGAGAAAGAAAACTCCATTTTTTGGTTCCCAATAAGTCTCTGTCATGTTATAGTGCATGTAAATGCACCATGGACCCCAAATTACTCACATTTATTTTGGATGCCAGTTTAATAATAAAAACTGTGGCTGCAGCAATACCTATCTGCAAACAATACAATATGTGTGAGTTAATAAGAGTTTTCTTGTGATCATATGTGTTGCTTTTATTGAATTATTTCACTGCTTACTTGGCTGAAACGCGAGTTAATCTCTTGTGGGAGAGAAGACCCCCCCCCCGTATTTCCATAGATTAAGGTTGCCTTTAAGACTAGAGAGAAAAATCTTACTCTGGAAGTTTAGGTCTGTGTGCAGATTAGGTTTTTCATATTTACAAAGATAAGAGTATGTCTAAGTTTGGTACTGTGGTGCTAATACTTGTTCAATGTAGAAAGCCCTGAGAAAGTTGGTTTTGTCTTTTGGAGGAGATCAGGAATAGAATACTGCCTGAGGCACTGGTGAGGAGAGAGAAGGTTAGGGGAGTTACGAGGAAAAGCCTTGGGCTACAATTCTAGCCTGGCCTCAGGCAAATGCCTTCTCCCAGAGGCAACTGTTAGGATGCAGATACTCAAAGGAAAGAATCATGTAAAGGTGGTAGACCAACCACAAATCACTAGCCAATATTAACATATTACCCAGTATGTGAGTATACGTGAAGAGAATACAGCAAACATTGAAAGAGTAGAAGCCATTGATAGTGCATGTTATGTATGTCCTGCATGTCAAGCCTTTTTAAAAATTTTGGTGCTGGTCCTAGGGCTTGAACTCAGGGCTCGGCCACTTTCCCTGAGTTTTTGTTTCAAGGCTACTGTTCTACCACTTGAGTACAGCTCCACTTCTGGATTTTTTTGGTAATTTATCAGAAATAAGAGTTTCACAGACTTTCCTCCTAGGGTGGCTTCAAACTTCGATCCTAGATCTCAGCTTCCTAAATATCTAGAATTATAGGCATAAGCCACTTATGCCCAACTTTAAAGCCTTTTTAGAAGATATACTCCATTTTGAATCTAGGGAAACTCAGAGTAGAAGAGAAAAAGTCTTTCAATAGAAAACTATGCATTTTTCAGAGCACACTGGTCATCTGATTAAAACCCATGGTACCTATTTTACAGTCCTGTGAGTTTTGGAAAACTGGGAGCTAAACAAAATGATTCTTGTGATTAGATGCATAACAAATTCTGTCTTGTTTTGGTGGTCCAATTGATTCCCTCTCCTACTCTGGATGAAGTTAATTTTGCCTCTATTTGCACATTCATTTCAATATTCCTATCTTTGAATTCAACTTTGGACTTGTTAGCGGAGTCTCTTCCCTGATGAATGCAGTAAAGTTTTTGACACGAGTTCATTTTATGTCTGTGGGAGTGACATGGTTTTACCTGTTTTTGCAAATTCTTTGAACAAGTATCTATTAAGTATCTATGGTGCTGCTATAGATACACAACTAGGTTGTGTTTGCTCTTGAATTTAAGTCATTTAGCTTCAGAGGAAACTATCTGAAGTAAATTGGAATATATGTCTGGTTTAAACACACACAAGTCTTTCCATGGATATTTCTTGTGTTTAAACTAAATTCTCATGTCACTAAACCAAGGGAAAGATATGCAGTTGAATTATATATTCTTCCACAAACACAGACTCTAAGAGTTAACAGAAGCAAATGGAAAGCTAGAAATATGTTCTATAAACTCTTTCACATTTCCACTGATGTGTTACAGACTTTCAATAGTAGGTAAAAGGAAGTAGGTCTTCTCATAGTCGTAAGTAAATAGCGTCATCCTCATTTTGTTGACGGATAGCATGAGCAACAGAGAAGAAAAGAAATATCTTAATGTCTAAGAACAAGAAGAAAAAATTGAGATCTGGGTCTCCCATCTTCCAGCTTAAAATTCTATTAATATTAATTTCAACATTGTAGTTAGCATAACTAGATTTCTCTATTGAAATTTTATGCTTTCCACTTGAAATATTGTGAAATTTCACTTTCTAATAATGTCCTAGATATTTGAAAATAAGATGTGGTTTTATAGAGCATGAAACTCTGAAATGTGCCTCTTCATTGTGGACAAACCAGATTGAATAGTCTGATTCCAGATAAGGAATTGAATAATTTCATATATTTCATGGCTAATATATAATCATAGAGCATCTTTCTAAAATGATGGAAAGAAAAGAGGTTTTTGGAGAAAATTCTACATAATAATGATCAACTACAAAATAAGATATAAAAATCTTAAGCCCAGTTCCCTCAAGTCTCAGGCCCTAAAGATATAGCAACCATTTCTAGAGGATATTTACATACATATTTTGCTGTATATAAAATGTACATTTATCTCTCGGGTAAAGATCATTTAATTCTCATGCAATGGAATTCTATTTAACATTTAAAACAAATAAAAGAGGGCTAGGAACATGATTCAGTGCTAGAGTACTTGCTTAACATATTTAGGATTTGGGTTTAAACCTCAAAACTCAGAGAGAAAGGGAAGGAAAGAGGGAGGGAGGGAAAGGGTGAGTGAGAGGGCTACATAAATTTATCTCAAGATTTATTAACCAAATAAAGCAAGAAATTTAGTCTTTTCTTAGACATATTGCAAATATTTCCTCAGTTGGCCTTTCAGTTCATCATGTTATTTTCATCATAATCTATGGAAAATTTGAAACATTTACTGTTAATTGAAATAATTATTCTTAGCTTACATATGGTAAAACATGGCAAGTCTCAGATTTGTGCAATGAAAGGTTAATTGAACTACATAACTAAAAGACTTAAAAATTTTAAAGACATTGAATTACGGATAGAACAGTGTGCTTTTCTGTATCACATTGTCATTTTGCTTGTTATATGCTAATATGGCTATCTTAAATTGTTCCTAATGATATTATTATTTTATTTTATTTTTGGCAAAATCAAATGATTTTTTTAAATGCAGATTTGTGTATTTGTTTAAAAGCATTGAGCCCTGTCAGCCTCTAGGGGGCAGCCAAGTGACTTCCTCATTTTTTGGCTCTCATTTTAACGAAAATCAGTTTTTCTACTAATGTTGGTAATTCCTTTCATACACACAGTCAAAGGTATGTATATTGTTATTAAAATTAATACTATCCATGAGAAAAACTTCTGTTTCAAAACAAGGCAGAGATTTCTGTCTTATGTAGATGGCTTCCTCTTCAGAATCTGTCCTAGATTTTTTCCCTATCTCCCCGTATCTCTTCTCTGTAGGACTTGGGTGTCACCAACCCTAATACAGGGAACATCTAAGACCTGTCACAGGCCTGGACATCAACTGGCACCTTTCCCCAATGTCTTTGGTTAAGTACAGAGACTGAATTGTTAACCATTCAAGTGTAACCCCATCTACTCTACCATTTCCAACTCCCACTCCTTTCTGTAGCCCAGAATTGGCCAGGGTTTGTTGCAGTCATCCTCCTGTGTATCTTGGTGTCTCCGTGATAGTAGATAGCAATGTCTTTAGTAAAGGGTTCCTTGGTTTATTCATAATGTAGTCATACCTCCTAAATGATGAAGGATGTAGGGTAGTCTCAAATGTACTGTTTCCCTGTGAAGTGTTGCTATTTGGAGTCTACAACAAGGAATTGATGATGGGCAGATTAACAGGAAAATGAGCATGCAAATTCCTTATAAGTGCAATCCCTTGAGTATGAAACTCAAGGAAGGTCAAAATGGTCTACCAAAGGGATAAGAGGTTGTGTTTCTGGGGAAAGGAATCATAGGCCATGGAAGGCTGGTGGTGGAGGTGCACAGCAGCAAGCTTTGCCTTATGGCAGATAAAGTCTCTCAGACAATAACCAACTGTGCTCATCTCTACCTGGGCAGGTGTCAAACCCCCAATCTTTATAGCAAAGTCTGTTTATACTAGCTGACTCTGTACCTTATGATGTAGATTTCCTTTATAGATGCAAATTTTATCACAATAAAGTAACCTTTCAGAATCCATCTTGCACCTGTGGAGGTTTCTATGCAGTTTCTCCAAATATCCATCTTGAAATATGTCAAAGAAATATATTCTGGGGTGGTCTATTTGGGGGTTCCATCAATGTATACTGGTATGAATGAACAATTATAGAGAGTTAGGACTTTTATATTTTCTTTTCTCAGAATGTTAACTCTGTGACAATGAAATATCAAAAAGGGGTGGTGACATTTCACTTTCAATAAAACTCATGGCTGTGCTACAAGCAGGAATGGAGGGCTCTAGGCAAAGGAGTTGTCCTCAATGCCTGTGGTAGAAGACATTGCCTTCCTTCTCAGACACTGCAAACAAGACTGCAGTTGTCATTTACTATACCAAGACAGACAATGCAAATTGCCACAAGTTCAGAATGTGGCTATGCACGCAGAAACTAGCTGAGGGAGGAAATCTTAGGAGAGAGGGGGGGAGTGATGGGGGAGAGAGAGAAATCATGGGTTTCATCCTCAAACAAGCAAAAGAAGAAAACATGTGACAGCATACCTATCTTCATGGGAAGATTACAGTAAAATGGCACACAAGATATCAGCATTGATTTCTATTTTCTAGCCCTGAACTTTGGGCTACGGGCAAGATTAGAATAAAGTATCCTTATATTGCAAGTGAGAAAAGCAAGACTGCTCATCAGTAAGAGCTGAGTTGTGAGGGCAATCTTGGCGTGTGATCTTGGGAAAACAATATTTGATGCTACTTACTAATAATCTGTAAATATTCCTCAAAGAAACATGTACCCTGAGGAGTGATAATTCCTAAATCCATACACTGGGAAATTATACAACCTACAGTGTAAAAGAAGCTCATTGCCAAGAGCAAGGTGAAATAAAGACCTATGGCAAACAATTTCTTCGGCATTTTCATTTCCTTGCAGTTTGAGAAATTTGAGACAGCTCATTTTAGTGTTCCTTCTTGAATTTTTTAACTTTCTTTAAATCTCCTGGTGAGTATGTTTCTCTTTCCTTCATTTCATTTCTGATAGCTTGATGAACATAATTTCACAATAGAAAAATCAAGGTATTTATATGCTGATATTGTGCTGCTTGTGATTGTGACTGTGTGTGCATGTGTGTGTATTTGTGAGTGTGTGTTTGTGCTCATGCATGCACATGCGCACCAGTATAGGGCCTTAAATTCAGAGCCTGAGCACTGTCCCTTAGCCTTTTTGCTCAAGCCTAGTGCTCTATCACTTGAGCCACAGCTCCATTTCTGACGTTTTGTTGGTCAATTAGAGATAGGAGTTTCACAGATCTTCCTTGCCTGGGCTGGCTTTAAACTGTGATACAGGTCTGTTTCCTGAGTAGCTAAGATTATAAGCCTGAGCCACTAGCAACAAATATGCTCATGATTGTCTGATGTAAAACTCTTTGTAACAAAATGGAAGCCCATTAATATTAAGGATTCAAGAGGTAGTCATGGTGGTAAGATTAGGAATATCTAAAATGCACTGTGTGAAGGATTTCAAACTTGTTTGGCAGATCTGAGTCTCTCCATTCACAGAAGGACTAGGACAAAGACTTGAATTTGAGCAGTTTCCTGGAGAAGTATAATTCAGGCTTTTCTATTCTCAAGAATCTACACATTGTATTTAAACTGTCCTTTAGTTAATTGTGGTTTCCTTCTGCAGTAGAAGCAGGCACTCTTTGTAAGGCATTGGACCATGTTGTTTAAGAGCCACTGCCTTCAGTCCTTAGCATTTAGACAATGAAGCTTAGAATTCTCCTGTCTCCACCTCCCAAATGCTGGGAATAAAGGTGTATACCACCACTCCTGGCAGTCTTACCTATTTTTAACATCTCACATAGTTATGTCACTTTTGCTACAGTAAAGAAACCAATGATTGCACCTTCCTACTAACTAAACTCTGGATTGCATATAGGTTTCACCTGTTTCCCTGTCAATGTCCTTTTCCTGTTGTAGGAGACATTTCAGGCATCACATTGCATTTGGTCGTCTCCTCAGCTCTGTGACAGTGCCTTACTCTTGCCTTATTTTTCACAACCTTGACAATTTCGAGGTGTGCTGGTGAGATAGTTGATAGAATCTCACCCAAATGAGGTGGGCCTGACATTTTCTTCACCATTAGACTAGTTATGTATTTTCATCAGGAATATTACAGAAGGGATGTTCCTTTCTCATTACATTATGTCAGCAGTACATGTCATCAACAGGAATGATCACTTATGAAGTTCACCTTGATCACTCGGCCAGGGTAGCTCTTGCTAGCTTTCTCCTTTTATGTCCTTCGTGGAGCAAGACGCAAAGCAAAGCTTACACCCATTGAGGTGTGTAAGCTTCACCACTTATAGGGAACATCTGCAACAATTATTTGCAATGCTTCTGTAAAGAATAATCTCTCTCCCCCTTCAACTGATTATATCATTTATTTATATCAGTATGGACTCATGTCTATTTACTTTTTACATTGTTTGATAAACATTATTTTGTTACCCAAATTTCCTGACATATTATGCCTACTCCTTTTTACCAGCATTTCCTTTCTTTTTCCCTCTTATTTTCCTATCTCTTGCTTCTCTCGTTTCCCCCTCCATTTCTCCCTCCCTCTGTTCCCTTTACTGAAACAGAGATTGCTACGTAGCCCAGGGTAGCCTCCAAGTTAGTATTATCCCATCTCAACCTCCTGAGTGCTGGGAATACAGGCATGTGCCATTACTCCGGGCAGCATTTCCTTAATTTCTGGAACTATCTTCAAGGTGTTGCTTCTTTTTATTGAGTGGAAAATGGCAAAACTCCTTCAATTTAATGAGTTTAATAAGAGTCATTTGACTTAACCAGAAAGTTGATCCCATATATTGATTCCAATTATAATGATTTATTGGCACAAAACTCACTTATGATACATAATAAGTACTTGTATTGGGGTTAAATGTGATAGAGCTACATGACATCAGTGTTCAGAACTAAAAAAAGTGGTTGAAGATTTCCTTTTTGCCAGCTGGAGTAAACTCTGTCAGACCATGTTTTATCATTTGTAGCTAGTTTCCCATGAGAGGGAAAGATGAGCCATTTTGATTTTTTTTAAATTGTGAAAATACTGTATGGAGGGGTTACAGTTACATGAGCAAGGTAATGAGTCCATTTCCTGTCAAGCATTGTTGCCTCCTCCTTTGTTTCCCCTTCCCATCCCTCTGCTGGAAAGGAAATTCCATGCACAGCACTGTGGGCAGAATGTTTAGGTACCACAAAATTCTTCTTGAAGCTTAATTCATATTGGGAAGTCACTTGGAGGAGTGTCCCTTGAGAAGTAATTCAGATCTAAGGTAGAATCCTCACGAATGAATCCCATTTGGTTTGGAAGCTCAATCCCTCAATCCCAGTACTCAGAAGGATCAAGATTTTAGATTAAACTATTTGGGAGAACACACCAAAAACCCTGCTTAAAGGAATCAGAAAGCAAAGAAGGAAGAGGTGGTGGAGGAGGAAGCTATGAAAGAGGAAGTTGGGGAGTAGTAGGAGAAGAGAAGGTATGGGCAAATTTGCTTTCTTTCTCTGCTCTCTTCCATGTGAGGATACAATGACAAGATGGCCATCTACAAACAAATTGGAGAAATGAATGGTTCTTTTTTTCTTCCATCTTTTTGGTGATGCTGGGGATGGAACCATGGGCTTATGCATGTTGGGCAAGTGGTCATGAGCCATATCTCCCTTAAACCATCCTGTCTGTTGTATTTATCACAGCAGCCTGATTAAAGACACAAACCAAGCATCATCTAGAGATCATCTTGAAGATATATTATTACCAATAGATCTTAATCATGTCTAACATTACATAAAAATGTAGTTTACAACCACAGTGCTCAACTCAATGATTGGGACACAATGCAGTCGGAAATACTGAGAAAGTACTCCACACCAATCAGCACTGAAGAGAAAGTCAGCTTCCCTGGGTTTGCCAGTGGGACAGGTGTGCTGTTTAAACATTTGCACAACCAGAGATTAATTAGAGTATAAGTTTTTAAACTTGTGCCAAGAAGTAGTGCTCGATGAATATCTTCATGTTTCTGCATGGTCAGGGCTTTCTAAGTAAACAACTCTGGTGCTAGGATTAAAAGACAAATGAATAGAAAAACCTAAAGATGGAGATCTTGCCAGGCACTGTTGGCTCACGCCTGTAATCTAGCTACTCAGTAGGCTGAGATCTGAGGATCATAGCTCAAAGCCAGCCCGGGAAGGAAACTCCATGAGACCCTATCTCCAATAAACCACCAGAAAACCAGAAGTGGCGCTGTGGCTCAAGTGGTAGAACAGCAGCCTTGAGCTGAAATGCTGAGGGACAGTGCCCAGGCCCAGAGTTCAAGCCCCATGACAACCACTAACAACAACAACAAAAATGGAGATCTTGGAAGTAAAATACCATTGTATTTCTCCCTGGAGCCCCATGTTTATATTCCAGAGTGACACTTTCCCCTCTATTGTTATGCAAGATATATATATATATATATATATATGTATATATTTACAGCTAAGAGCAATCATCACCTTTTTTTTTCCTCCAGAGGGGAGGATGGACAGTTGTAACACACAATCCTACATGAACTAAAGATTTCATAATTACAGGGTTCCTCTTTGGTGAGCCAAAGCCCTCTAATACAGTAGACACATCTGGCTCTCATTGATTTACCCCTGAAACTGGGGCTTTGGGAAAAGCTTTACTCTGGCAGTCTGCCTCTGATTCAGAGGTCTATAATGTATGCATTCACATATGTACACACACATCCATTAGGGGGAAAGCAAGGTAATTTCTCAGACCTTTCCCAATCTGACTCAACATTGAGATGAGATCCAATGCCCAAGGAAACAGCAGTTGCATTGCCATGGTACCTTCTGGTTTGGTGATTTGGGCAAGTATTTGCCTTGATTAGTCTGCAATCGCATGGGACTTGCTGATAATATATTATGAAAATTACCCCCATTAGAAGCACTTAACATACCCAGCTCCAAAAGTTTCACCAGAAAAAGAAATGCCTTGACTTATTACGGTATGTAATTAGAAAACAAACTCTGACTTGTTTATGCAAGGCACATCTCAGGACAGACTTTAGCCAAAGCTGGGCCTTCAATACCGCTGCTAGTTGACTCTCAGCATGTCAGGATAGACCTCAGAGTGAGTGTTTATTTGAGTTTTTGAGCCAATTTCCTGTGTTTCATTCTGTTTCCTGTTTCCACTAACACCAATTGAAAAGAATGGAAGAATTAATCATAACACTTTGTACCTCTTTTGCACATTTTTTCCTCCTAAGGAGCTAAAATTACTTCACACTGAGAACTTCAGAGATCCTGAGAAAGAAGCCTCTGAGGGGGGTAGACTGCCAATATTCTCATCATTGTCAGGAAGAAGGAAACAAGACCACAGAGGAGATACTTGCTATGGTTTCACTAGAAAACAGCAATATGGCTTAGTTCATGGGATATCCCTGTAGAGAATATAAAGAAGTCCAACACTGTCACATTCTATATCATGTAAACTTGTTCCTATTATTCTTTGTAAAACAGCAATGGGAAATTCTCATACAACAGAAATGGAAGAGAACTGCATTTAAATTATAGAAATATCATGACTTTCCATGAGTGGTGGTTGTGCATGTCTGTAATCCTATCTACGTGGGAGGCAGAGATTGGGAGGATTGAGATTTGAGGTCTTCCCAGGTATAAAAAGTTAGCAAGCTTTCATCTCAATCAATAAACTGGTATGTTATTATGCATTTGTAAAACCAGCTACTTGGGAGGTATGGATAGCAAGATATGTATCTGAGGCTGACCCAAATGTGAGACATCACCAAAAAGAATAAAGCAAAATGCAGGGCACTGGGGGCTCATGCTTCTGATTCTGACTCTTCAGGAAGCTGAGATCTGAGCATCTTAGTTTGAAGCTAGCATGGGAAGAAAAGTCTATGAGACTCTTATCTCCCATTAACTACCAAAAAATTTAGACATTGAGCTTTGGGGTAAGTGGTAGAGTGCTAGCCTTGAGCAGAAAAGTTCATGGACAGCACCCAGGTTCTGAGTTCAAGCCTCAGGACCAGCACACACACACACACACACACACACACACACACACACACACACACACACAGAATAAAGCTAAGAAAAATGGCTAGAGGTATGGCACAAGTGGTAGAGTGCTTGCTTAGTAAGTGTAAAGCTCTGAGTTCAAATCCCAGCACTACCAAAAAAGAGACAATGATTTATTTTATTTTCATGCCTCTCTGGAGGATAACTACACCTGATATGCTCCACATATCATCGGTTCATCTAAGCAAGATGCAGGTCTGTTAGCTAAATCATGCACATCAAATTCTAATGGAAAATGTCAATGAAATTTCTTAAACAAATATTATAATTCTTTTTCTCATTTAGGAAGCTGAAGTGGTCATAAGTCATATCTGATACATGAACCCACATAACAGTACAATTAGAGATATTCACTTATCCTTTGGCTTGCTGGCTGCTGATGCTTAAATGTCATACATTTAGTGAGATATTTTAGTAAAGATGCACTTATATGGCCTTGGTTTTCACTAGATTATATGTATATGCATATGTGTATACATATAAATATATATAAATGTACATCTATATTCCATTAAAATCAATGTTTGCCCATTTGATGGGTATAGCACACTCCACTGAGAAGACACAGTCTAAAGGTGAAGGCCAGTTCCATCTGTGCCACAAGTTCCCCTTCCCGTCCATTTGAGTTCCAGTCTTGCCTACACTGGGGGTTTATCAAGGACATTCCTTAATATTCTGGCCTCTAATTTGCCCACACAGCTTGATCTTCCACTGCTTTTCAAATCCTATAAAGTTGAGGTAAGACTTTTAATCCCTATTCCTCAAATATCCAAGGACTTTCCCATCTTAACAATTTCTTCATAACAGCATCATCTTTGGCTTGGTTGGAGCTCTCTTTTCAATGACACAGTTACAACAAATACATACTAGCACTAAAGCAAAAGTTTCAAGAGTTTGCTCTAAGTGGATAGTAGGTTTGCCATGACTCCATCACCACTGGATTTCTCTCCTTCCACACTGATGACAGCAATAATGTTTGACTTGGTCATACCGTAATGCAATCCATCTCCATTTTCTTTTAAAGAACCATGCACCTTGACTCCACCTGCACTCCAGGTACATGTTTGGGTCAATCAACAAACTTGTACCTGTGGTGAACATATGACATACCTGACCAGTCATTGTATCTCATCAGGCATGACCACATACTCTGTGAGATGCACTGCAAATGAAAATGTAGGACCTTTGGTTCAAAAGTTAAGAATTTCTACAGGGTCATTGTAGAGGATTCAAGCAAGCATGGGGCCCTTCTAATCATGGGACAGCCTAAAAAATACATGTTCATGGACAACAGGATTTAATGAGAAAACAAACACATATTTTTTTCTAAAATTTCATTGTAAATATTGAACTTTATCAGTCTTTAATTGGTTGACAAAATAGGAACATCTGGAAAGATTTTTAAATATTTAGACTTATTTCCCTAATGTCAGTGAAAAAGCAAAAACAGTTAAGAATCACGATTTTCATTTGACCAAAAAATTGGTGTTAGAGCTGTCAGAAAAAAATTGAGAGAAGGTGAAACACTCGAGAGAATTTCTACTCTCAGATTCTGGGAGGTGATAAAATACATACACACCAATTATTGTCCAGACACATGTCATGTAAAAATGTAGTGTTATTTTTGAGAGTCATTGGAGATAGCATATTTGAGTCTAATGATACTTGCCTTTTCACCTTGAAAATTTTATCTTATTTTCCTGTTTGGCTCACAGTATTTTGGCAAAATTACCTCTTTGCCATATTAGTTAATTAGTGTGTGTGTGTGTGTGTGTGTGTGTGTGTGTGTGTGTGTTGCTGAAGATCCAACCCAAAATCTTGAGCATTATAAACAAGTGTTATACCACCAACCTAGATCCTCAGTCTTTTTTATTGCTGTTGTTTCATTTTAAAGAAAATTTTCAGTATTTTTTCTTAAAATGAAGAGTTCTTATTATAACATCAAATTAGTACAAATTCTATTCACTATTTCTCCTTTAAAGTCACTTAGGTAACTAATTTCTTTGTTCCTTACTAAATTCTCTATTGCTGACCCCCTTTCTCCTTAATCAACCCCAGTCCTGGCTGTTCATTTCTACATATCCTGGAGATGTTAATAACGTTGTATGACCTTTTTGAAACTCCAAAGAAGTAAGCTTTGGATAAGAAAACAGAAGCACATGAGGGGGGTGAAGGGTGGTAGGGAGGGTGGGGGTGAGGGGGTAGAGAGGGGAAGGGATAGGAAGGGGAAACAAAGGAGGAAGCAACAGTGCTTGATAAGAAATGTACTTACTATCTTGCCCATGTAATTGTAACCCCTCTGTATGGTATTTTCACAATAATAAAAAAAGAAAAGAAAACAGAAGCACATATGTGGATATAAGTTTGGGACAAAAAATGTTAATTATGGAATCAAAAACCTTTTATATTTAAAAGGAAATAGTGGCCAGTTACGCTGATATTGTCTGATATTTTATAGTGAGAGTTAACTCAGTATTTTTTTCAGTAGATTCTGAAAAATATATCATGAATTGGTACTAAGTGGATTTTGTCACTTTCCAAACTTGATAAATCATCTGTTTGAATGCACCCTGTAATTGCAAAGCATTTGCAAAAGAAAACTCTTTTATTTCCTTGCTGAAGAAAATCTTTGTTTTCTAAGAATGAAAAGTAAAAAACAGGGAGAGCAGATTGCAGATAGGGTAGACATTTTTATTTTTAATGGAATAAAATCCAACTTGAAGACATCAACTTTCCCCCTTAAATTGATAATTTAGTATATTCTCTTTTTATTAGTAAATATATATTTTATTGTAAAGATACTGTACAGAGGGGTTACAGTTACATGAGCAAGGTAATGAGTACATTTCCTATCGAGCATTGTTACTCCCTCCTTTGATTTCCCATCATTCCTTCCCTCTCTACCTCCCCAACTCTTCCCTCCCCCACAATTTGTAAAGTTCATTTTCAACATAGTGTCTTCTACATCTCATTGCTACAATGGATCAACCTGTATCCTTATTTCAGCATTTTGTTATTTCCTTTCCCTTCCCCAAATTAGAAAAATGTATATACAAGATGCAGGGCACCAGAATCAGATACAGTGAAAACAGGGGTTATAGCATGGGGGAAGAACATACAAAAGAAACAAAAATCACATAGTACATTATAAGTACATTAAAAGCAGCAGCAAGAAAGATAAGATAAAACCTCTTAAGTTCCTATCTTGCAGTTCATTTAGCTTAGCATCATCTTATATGGTCATATGTACATAGCTTTTGACCTTTTCTGCTTGTCTTAGACGTATACTAGTTATTGCAAATAAGGGAAACCATGGGACCTATGTTTCTTTGGGCCACTTGCTTCACTTAATATAATTTTTTCCAAGTCTTTCCATTTCCTAACAAATGGGGTAGTGTCATTCTTTCTGATGGAGGCATATAATTCCATTGTGTGTATATACCACATTTTCTTGATCCATTCATCTACTGAGGGGCATTTGGGTTGTTTCCATATCTTAGCTATTGTGAATAATGCTGCAATAAATATTGTTGTGCTGATAGCTTTAGTATGGCCTTGTTTGGGTAAATGCCCAGAAATGGGTAGAATTCACATGTCCTCCTTGCCACACAATTATTTTTTTGTGAGTAGATGTTCATTTAAGTAAGTAAATGCCCTTTTAAATAAAAGTTACACATAGACTTTAACACAAGTAACAATCATGCCATAATTACAAAGGTCTTTTGCTATTTTTCACCTTTCCCATATGCTTGTTACATCCTATAAGTAATTCTTTCTACTACTCCAATATTTGGAGGGGGGTCATTTTTTCTCTGATGCATTACTGCCTTACTAGAAGGTATATTAATTTTGGAAGGAGTTGGAAATGAAACGTCTCCTGACTCAAATTTGGCCTGGTAGGGAGTATAAAGTCTAAAGAACTTTTCTGTGCCAGAGATTTATCTTGAGTAATGGTGTGCAAATTTGGACAACTTTGAAAATTAACATTCAGCTACTTCTTCCTAATTTAAATGTGAACATCAGCATAACATTCAAGCATAAGTCCTATAAAACAGTGGCATGACATGAACTTAATGCATGTACTCTTACAGGTTCGTTCTTCAATGTTTTCCTTTTTTTTTGAATAAGCCTATCCAGTAACTACCTCTAGTGTTTTTTAAAGAGGCAATGCTCCTGCTCAGCCTTCTTATGAATATGGACAAAACATTGTACTTTTTCCCTGCTAGCTCCTTATAAAAGCAAAATGGTTTTGGCACAATGGTGCAACCAGTATTATTTCGCAAACAGAGCTTATATTTTTCAAGTCACATCACTGCCTGGTCATGTGTCTTGAATTAAAAAGCCCAAAATATCTGGTTTTTCTTGTAACCTTACAGTCACAAAGACTGATAATATTCATTGATATTGCCTTGTTGACATACAGACAAGTTTAGCATCTAAATATCTATAGACCATTTTCTTTGCTTTTCCTTTTTATCAGTGATGTTTTTAGACATAACCCTTTTCCTTCCCACTTCTAGATAATGTACCTTCAATGAGTATTTTAAGGAAAGCATTTGATAGTATTGCATGGGCAATTCATCTTGTAAGGATTAAAAGAAAAAAGCAGAGATTCATTGTAACCCATGCAAAGATGGTACAAATGGTAGCTGTGACCATTATGCACGAAGCATTTAGCAGATGACTTTGGGAAGAATATTTAATGCTTGATATTCATACAATGTGGTGGATTGGCTTTTTGTATCCTTCAAATTTTCCTCAAATCTTGTTTTAAACTATATTCTATCAATATGACTGGTTGATTTCATCTTTATTAATTTGTTGTTTCATGCTAAAAAGAAGATACGAGCCGTGAATGAAATGGCAGTAATTATCCCATGACAGAATCTGAGCTGCTTGCCTTAGTAAGAATAATCATCTCATGGGAATTGAATCCACCCCTTCAACCAATGACAATGATGACAGCTTCTCCAAATTCACATTTTAAAACCAGAATTTAGATAACGAACAACCAGACCAGAGTTGGACCAAAACTACTTAACTTATGCCAATCTTTGACCTCTGCCCTAATTCTTTCTCTATTTAAACTTAAGGCTCTTCCTAGCACTCTGAAGATGGACTAAGGTACTTCATTTCTTTTCCTTTCTCAACATGACCTTGTTGGTTAAATTATGTTCCTGTATTTCTGCTGTTCATTTTCCATTTGATTTCTGGGGGAAGTGAACAGGCTTATTTCATTGGAATTCTTTTCCTAGAGTAAAACCTCTGGCCCAGGACTCCATTAACAATAATATGTTAAAATGACACATTAACTTACATGCAATTTCATTTTATGAACATTAGTCTATGGACATTTTAATAGTATGCTATAGTCTTATGGGTTATTTTCTGAAAATTCTTTGGAGGGACAAACACTGTTGAAGTATTTTGCAGAAGAATATGAATGTTTGATTTGATTTCGGGGATTACTTAAGACATGACCATACATGTCTATTAGTACCTATGTTTTCACCCTTGCTTGTTTGATTGTGGTGGTAAATCAATTGCCTACAGTAAGTTCTAGACAAGATAAATGCCTCTGAATTCATCACTTCATCTTATACTATACACAACATATATTCATAGTATGTTTCAATTTCATTTTTTACATTTTAAAAATTATTAACTTTATTATTATAGAGGTGATATACAGTAGGATTATAATTACATGAATCAGATAATGAGTAATTTCCTTTCATATAGTGTCACCTGTTCCCTCACTCTCTCCCAGTCCCTCCCTCAATCTCCACCTACCTGTTGTATAGTTCACTTTCCTCCATGTCCAATGAGCTCTGCTGCACTTTTCACCATTTTGCCCTCGAGTTCTATGCCCTCCCCCACACCTTAGCTAAGCTATGCATGCTAATAGGCTAATACACTATACATAAAGAAAAGAAGATAGAATCACAAAAACATGAACATTAATAATTTTTAAAAGGGAGATCACTTAAAAAATGAATGTACTCAATACTGTATCCTGTCTGTATATCATTTTACTCTAAAAATAAACTACTTAATAAAGAAAAAGTTTTACTAAAGGAAAAAGATCTCTTCTTTCTGTATCTTGGAGTTCATTTTGATACATATATACATACATAGTTTTATGTAAGTATGAAAAGGCACATAGGCATTGTACCTTTAATCCACCAGAACAGGCTACAATTCACCAGTCATGTGGAGGCTAAAGGTCGAGGTGGAGGCCCATGTACAGGATTAAGGTATCATAAAATTCTTTTACATCTTTCTCAGAAGCAAAAGAAGTTATGTAACACAATTGTTTACAAGAAATGGGGGGGTGTAATGGGAAGCAGAGGTGGACACTCTGAATGTAGCTTTAGCATTGCAGGAAGAGAACAAACCCCACAGAGAAATAAAGCAGAGTGCCCCAGTCAGCAAGTGGCATGGGTTGGGAGTTAAAGCAAAGCTTTTCTGACATTTTTGAATGTCATCTACTAGACAAAATATGCTTTCTTTTTGATCTAACAAACATACATAAGCCAAACTATTTATTTATAGTGAAACAAAAAGTCAAAACCAATATTGACACTAAACACAGTGACCTTTGAATTCTACTTTCATCTAGGTTGTATCTACAAATGCTGGTTGAGACTTACTGAACTCATATCATGGGTCAGCAACAAGTCATGGCCACCATTTGAAAAGCAGTGGCCCACATAACCTTAGAAGGCCCAGACTTTGAAAGGAAGCATCACTTGAATTTCAGTAGCTCCTGATGGCATCAGTAAGCTTGGCCTTTGAGATTAGCTCTAGGTACCATAGAGTATTTTATTTGGCAATGAAACTAGATAGAAAAATTACATGTGTATATATCAGAAGTCTGTATAAAACACCTAGATGTTCCTAGACTATGCTTTTGATATGAAGTTAAATACAAATTAAAACATAATGTTAAGTACCAATTTAAATACATGCACAATTTCTTTCTCCCTTGTAGGCCAGGCATTCTTTAAAGCAGAGCTGACTAGTGATCACATTCTACAATCTGATTTTATGTTTCTTAATATTTCTTTGGAATGGAATTTTTGGTATATTTACAACATGTACTTTGATCAAATTCACTCTATATTATTCTTTCTCAATTGCTCTCCCACCTTTCCTTTTGAATATTTTGGTGGGTTTCATAGTGCTATTTTCATATCTACTTGTATACAATTGACATATAACTTCTATACTATTCAGCCCACATCACCATTTCTCTCTCTCTCTTTTTTCTTGGGGGGGGGGTCCGGTCGTGGGGCCTGAACTCTGGGTCTGGGAGCTGTCCCTCAGCTCTTCAGCTGAAGGCTAGCGCTCTACCACTTGAGCCGCAGCGCCACTACCATTTCTCTTTTTGCTGCTACTAGGATTTGAAATTAAGTCCTCAGGCTTCTTAGACAGCTGCACTCCCACCTACACCATACATGCGATACTTTAATATATTACTTTTCATTTACAAATACACAAACTGATGTTTATATCCACAATAATGGAAAAGCCCAAAGATATCCCTTTTGGTTTTCTGACTTTTCCTGATATGTAAAATTATGAAACTAGGCTCTGCCTCTCTTGGCTCAGATTTTCCCATATAAATCTCTTGTCATCATAGCTGTTTAGGTAAGGTCACTCTTTCTGAGAATCACTTTAAAATGTTATCAACATAGAGAAATGCACTTTACAGAATATTGGAAAGCTACATTCAGACGTTGTTTTTCAAGGGCATGATGTTTGTAAACATCCTTCTAAATGGAATAACATAGAACATTGGTAAACGTCCTTTGAGAATGCTGACATTGCCTGGGTACAAAATGTACAGGCTGCACGATACTGGAGCTTCGCTGAGCAAAACTATTGCTTTCTTTCTAATGTCCACAATAATGTTCATTTTTAATTGAAAGCTTAAGGAAATAAGAAGAAAGACATTAATTTTATATATATTTGACAGTTTATAAATTGGGTATTAAACTTTATTGGAAGTAATAGAGAGGAGAATCTAGTCATGTTCATTACTTATATTGTTTACAAGACAATAATTTGTGACTACATCTCTTTCCTTCTTCATTCCTTTGTTCCTTTGTTCCTTCCTTCCCTCCTTCCTTCCTTTTTTCCTTCTTCCTTCCTTCCTTTCTTTCTTTTCTCTTACCTGTACCTTACACAATCTAGTCAAGTCCTGTACCATGGAGCTACACCCCCACTCCTGATACCATCACTTAATACCTCACAATAGAATAAAAATTCAACTGAGCTTTGTCAGGTATATTCGATCCACAAAGGCAAAGTAAGGCTGTGGCCTTCATAGAGCTGGTGTTCATGATATCTAGCAAGACTGAGGATTCTTATTACAGTGCTGGTGTCCAGCTTTAAATGGGATGGGATGTGGGAACTGATGTAAGGATGTGGGGACTTGGGAAGGAGTGAGAGCTTTGGAGGAGAGACAAAATGCTGCATGGAGCATGTTATTGAAGTTCAAAGAACTGAACTAGGAGTATACATATTAGAATACATGGAGGTCTCACAAAATTAGTACTGAATTGGACTGTGATTAGTAACCTAGACTAGAAACAACCCAGATGTCCACCAGAATTCTCTGTAGCACAAAACAAAGTGAGGGTTATGTCTATAGATCCTTGAGAGTGAGCTCCAGACCAGAAAATACAGTGAAATAAAAAGGTGTTTTGTATGCTATTGATGATATTCAAAGAGGGTATATATATATATATATATATATATATATGCATATATATACAGCCATATGTATGTATGTATGCATATACATACAGATATACATGTATGTTAAAATGACATGATAAGTGAGGCATTGGTGGTTCACACCTGTAATTCTAACTATGTAGGAGGCTGAGATCTGAGGATTGAAGTTCAAAGTCAGCCTGGATAGAAAAGTCCATGAGGCTCTTATCTCTAATAAAGTACTCAACAAAAAGCCTGAAGTGGCTGTGTCTCAGGTGGTAGAGAGCTAACCTTCAGCACAAAGAGGCTCAGGGACAGTGCCCAGGCTCTGAGTTCAAGCCCAAGAACTGGCAAAAAAATGACATGATAGAAGGAATAAAAAATAAAATAAAAATTTACCTAGATGTATACTAGCTATTGCAAATAAGGGAAACCATGGGACCTTATACCATGATGCTAAATGAAACGAACCCCAAGATAAGGACACAAGAGGTTTTTTTCTTTGTTGCTGTTGTTTTTAATGTATTATGTGATACTTTGGTTTTTTTATGTCCTTCTCCCATGGTATAACCCCTGCTGTCATTATATTTGTTTCCAGTGCCCTGCATCTTGCATATACATTTTTCTAATTTGGGGAGGGGAAGGGAAATAACAAAATGCTGAAACAAGGATACAGGTTGACCCATTGTAACAATGAGACAAGAAAATATGTTGAAAACAAACTTTACAAATGGGGGGGGAGGGAGGAGTTGGGGAGGTGGGAGGGAAGGGATAGTAGGGGAAAAACAAAGGAGGGGGCAACAATGCTCGATAAGAAATGCACTCATTATCTTACCCATGTAACTGTAACCCCTCTGTATGGTAACTTTATAATAAAAAAATTTAAAAAAATTACCTATAGGGGTAGACTGAACAAGGTGAAAACAGGGAAGTAAAAGACTCCTCTGAATAAATTGCATTTTGTAGACCACTTTGGCACCAGAAAGATATTTTAGATTTATAAACCAAGATTCAATTCAGAAAGGATATTTTTATAAATCAAAAGCAAAATGAAAGACTAGAACTTAACTTTGAAATGAGCTAGCAAAGTAAGCATAATTTTTTTTGCCAGTCCTGGGACTTGAACTCAGGGTTTAGGCTCTGTCCCTGAGCCTCTCTGTGCTCAAGGTTAGTACTCTATCACATGAGCCACAGCACCACTTCTGGCCTAGACTGTTTATATGGTACTGAGGAATGGAACCCAGGGCTTCATGCATGCTAGGCAAGCACTCTACAACTAAGCCACAATCCCAGCCCCATAAGCAAAAATTTAAAGTATACAAATTTAATTAGACATTACTAGTGGACTATCTCTAAGGACAAAAAAACTATATAATATGTATAAGCATTTTAAGTATGTATATATACTGGTTCCATAAGAGATACACAGAGCAAGTGGATGCAGATGTAAGATTCAAGTGCTTATATAAAAATCTTGTAGTTCTGAGTTTGAATTGGAAGTACAGAACCATATGCATTTTATATTAGGAAGTGCATATTTCCTAAGTATGATTACTGAAAAGACTTCAAGTAACAATGTCCATCCTGGTAGTAAAAAGCACTCCTAGCTCCAAGATTTGGATTTAAAACACCATTTACTACTAAAAGCCATCAGGGCTTCCTGTATAAATAGGTGATCTATGGGATAAGATGATCCTGAAACATTTTGTTATATAATAATAAGTAAATTCACAGTGACATAAGAAAGCATCAGTGGTCACTTTTGGAGGATTCTAGGAAACCGATACATTATTTTGAAAACTGGTACATAATGTGAAAGTTGCAGGCATTTATTCTGCATCTCTCTCTCTCAATCTTTCTCTTTTTCTCTCTCTGGTACCGGAGATCATAATCTTTCTTTCATTTAAACTGTAATCAGTATAACATAGTGTTGATGAGAATAAGGCTTTCCTCATTGAAATGCTGCAGGTAGAAAATGAAGATAGGCTGACAGAATTCCAATATCACAGTTTCCCATCACCTGAGGAATGAATGTTTAAGCAAGAATCATTGATGGCTGCTACCATTACACGACACAGGGATATCATATGACTCTAAATAGACATACTTAACATTGCCAATGAAATATTGCTCCTCAAAAAAATATTGGGCCCTTGTGAAATCTCTAGATCTAACCATGAAATCTCAGAAAATATAGGATAAGTAAAAGTTAACACTATGAGCATATGGTAATCAAAACTCCATAAAAGAAGAAAACATATAAAACTAATAATACCTTCTGTTTTTAGCATTTAGGGAAACTAATTCTAGAGATCAAAAGAAATTTGAGAGCCATGTAAACCAACTGCTGCGTACAGTTCTTATTTGGATAGAAATTTATCCACCCAAACACAGAACTAGATGAGGCTAGTGTGAGAAATTGAATACTTGGCGCTACTCAAGTCTCATTATCTTCTCTGGGTTTGATGATTGTATGGTCATTAAATACTGTGGAAATATTTAAAGATGATGAAATGATATGATGTCTTTGAACACTATTTCAAATTATCTAGTGGGGAGAAAAATGTGCAGGGGAGATAAAATAAAGCTGTCCATGTATTAATAATTATTGAAACTCCATAATGGGCATGTGGGATCTTTTCTAATTTTCTTTCATTGTATATATGCTTTATGCTTTCAATTATTCAAGGGAAATGTTATTTCTAAGACTACAGGAGTGAAAAGATAAGTGTGGTAGTAGATACCTATAATCTTTGCAGTATGAAGGCTAAGGAAGGAAAATTGAGGCTTTGGCTTTGGCCTGGGCCACATAGTGACTTCAAGACCAGCCTGAGCTACACAGTGAGATTAAAAAAAGTGGGGACTGGGAACTTGGCTCAAGTGGTAGAATGCTTGCCTAGCATGTTTGATGCCCTAGGTTCAATCCCAGTACTAAAAAATATAAACAAAGAGATAACAACAATGAAACTCTGTGCTTGATAATACCAGGTATTCAAGAGGCAGAGATCAGAGGCTTGAGTTTCAAAGCCAATGCAAGAATAAAGATGGGGCTGGGAAGGTGGCTCAGTGATAGAGCGCTTGCCTTGCATGCATGAGGCCCTGGGTTCAATTCCCCAGCACCACTTAAGCAAAAAGAAAAAAAGCCAGAAGTGGCACTGTGGCTCAAGTGGTAGAGCACTAGCCTTGAGCTGAAGAGCTGAGGGACAGCGCCCAGGCCCAGAGTTCAGGCCCCATGACCGGACCGCCCCCCTCAAAAAAAGAATAAAGATAATGAGTCTCCAGTTCAGCAAACAAGCAACAGTGTTAGTGCACACCTGTCATACCAGCTATGGGGAGGCAGCATATGTAGGAGGATGACAATTTAAGGATTGAGTGGACAAAAATATAAGACTATCTAAAAATATAACTAAAGCCAAAAGGTTTATGTAGTAGAGAGCTGTCCAGCAAGGGCAAGGCCCCCAGTGTAAAACCCAGTAAAGCCAAACAAAATTACTACAGCAAATGAATGAAATAACCAAAACTTGCTATTTGTATGATACATTATTTACATGCTTGATTAAGAAAACATGGTCATATAACAATGCATATTTTTACAAATCCACATAGACATAAAAGAATATTGAGGAAACAATGTTTTCCAAGGAGAGAAAAATGGCTTATACATACCTATATTCACATAAATACTTATGATAGATGTATATATATATTGCATAAGCATTTACGTGGATATATTTTATATGCTTGCATATATTTACTTACATTCTAAGAGAGATAAATAAATTTCCATAGATGTGTACAGATTCATAAGTAAACATTACATTTTCAAGATGAAGCCTTAAGAGAATAAAACAAACACTATAATGTTTCAGGAATTGAGGATGATTATTAAATCTATCTTCTATACTCAGCATCCAAAAGAAAAAGCACAAGTATATACAGGGAAGAATTTATTCTTGCTATACCATTTAACTTAGAAAATGAATACTTTTTAATAAAATAATTTAGAAAAATGCTTTCAAATTTGAGATTGCAAACATAGACCTCTATTTCTTGTATTTCCCTTCTGAAATATTCAACAGCAGTACATCTCAGTAAATCCATAATATATAGTTCAAAATTTTTCTTATAATAATTTTTCCTCATTCATAAGGGTCTATGCATCAGCAAGATAATAATACCTTTTCTATTTGGGGGCAGGAGACTAGGATTTGAAATCAAGGCCTTGTTCTTAGTAGGCAGGTACTGTACTGCTTAAGCCACACAAATCCATTGTATTTTTTCTTTAATATCTTCTCAAGCTTCTTACCTGGGCCTGACATTGTAAAGTGATCCCCTACCTACAACCTTCAGAGTTGCTGGAGTTAAAGGCATGAACTGCCTTACCTGGCTTGTTGATTGGGGTGGGGCCTTGTTAACTTTTGGCTCAAACTTTTGGTTCTCAAATTACATTCCTCCTGATAGCTGCCTTCAGAGTAGCTGGGATTATAAATGTGAGTCACTGTGCACAGACTAAGATGTTAACATCTTTATGGTCATTATGAACCATTTAGGCTAGTGAAATTTATATTCGTTTAACTTGGTTAACTGTTTTATTTCCATATCCAGTATAGGACATCAGAATATTAATAAAATGTATTATCAATTATAATATTTTAATTGTCATTTTAAAATATTTATCTACATATGTGCCATTTCCTAATGTGTAATTATACTTACTTTTCTTAACATCATAAAGTATCTACTTAAGGTATACATGTGATTTCTTTTGAATCTACCTAAATTGTACCATTATGTAACTATTTAAATATTAAATATGTAAATAATAAAGTGTTAAAGGTTTTCACATACAAATATCACTAATATAAAAGATAAAATAAAAGATACAAATATCACTACATTATATATTCTCTTTTTTTTTGCCAGTCCTGGGGCTTGAACCCTGGGCCTGGGCAGTTTCCCTGAGCTTGTTTTGCTCAAGGCTAGTACTCTACCACTTGAGCCACAGCACCACTTCTGGCTTTTTCTGCTTATCTGGTACTGAGGAATTGAACCCAGGGCTTCATGCATGTGAGGCAAGCACTCTACCACTGAGCCACCTTCCCAGCCCATACATTATATATTCTCCTCAATCGTTTCCTGACTGGTGATATCTGGAGGTATTGTGTGAGAAAATGGAAAATCAGGGTATTAAGAATGGGTCTTGTTAAAGGAAAAGGGTTTTCTTGAGACAAGGATTTAGAGAAAGCTGGACTGAGAACACAAACAAGTATTCTTTTATGTTTTTGGTGCGGGGAATGGCACCAGGGCTATGCATACAGTAGACAATTTCTCTGCCTCTGAGCTACATTCCCAGCCTCATAAACTTTCTTCTTTATCTTCTAATTAGGATTGTGATCCTTCAAAAAAAACAAGGTAGCAAATGAGACCAAGTTTTCTTTGAAACAATTTCCTAGAGCTTTGTGTTGGTCTAGTCTTTGGTGAAACACAGTTTGGGAAATGCTATTGGCACCTAGATACAGCCAGTAACAGCAGCATGAAGCCCATTAAATCTTCTCATAGCTCTGATTCAGAGCTTTCATTTTCTGAAACAGATGCAGTATTTGGCAAATTTACAGAAAAATATGACCATCTATGAAGGCACACTATGAACTTTTGTATTAAAAAATTTTTATACAAAATATAGACTTGTTTTAAGAACTCATCAAAAAAGTACTTTAATTTCTGCTATGGAATAAAAATGAAGATGATCTTCCATTTGAATAATTTAATTTCATGGGAAATTAGGAGAGTCAATATCAATTAAGAAATTGAGAGTATTTGAATGTGCACATTTTCAAAATTTAACTTGTTAAAATAGTGATTTTCCCCCTTTCAAGGCAAGAAGAGTCTAGGTTGTTAGTACCACTGAGCTGGCCCAGGAGAGGATTGCTTTGGGGAGAGAATGGCTAGATATTTAACTCACTGACACAAAGAAATCTGATGGAATCCCTAGTTACCAGATATCCTTCTTGCTAGGAAGTATAGGGAGACAAGGAGGGATGGGAGACAAGGAAGGGGAAGAGAGAAGAAGAAAGAGAGGGAGGGAGGAAGAGGAGGAGGAGGGTAGAGAGGTAGGGAAGAGGAGGAGGAGGAGGAGGCAGAGGAGGCGGAGGAAAAAAGAAGAAGAAGAAGGAGGAGGAGGAGAAGAAGAAGAAGAATCAGCAGCAGCAGCAGCAGCAGAAGCCTCCAACCAAGCACAATATATGCTCAAGGATCTGCCTGTAATGAACTAATTACTTCCTTCATCCAGATTCCACATACTAAACTTCCCAGGGCTACTAGCTGGGAACCAAGTCCCTAGGATAAACCATTTAGGGGAAACAAAGCCAAACCATAACAACCAGGGAAAATATCCAGTAGAATTCTAAAATGATGGAATTAGGCTACCACTCTGCTAAGCAGCTAAGTAAAATGTACCATTTCTGAAGAACTAGATATGAGCTGGATCAATATTTCCCACTTGTGTCATGGCTCCATATACAGCTTTTTGTGGTTAATTGGAGATAAAAGTTTCCTAGACTTTCCTGGCTTTAAACTGCAGTCCTTAGCTCTCAGCCTCCTGAGTAGTTAGGATTACAGGCTTGAGTCACTGGCTCCTGGCTTGGGCTTGTCCTATTTACATCTAAACCCCACATGGCCATACCAGTCAAGATACCAATGTTTTAATGGAAGAAGATGTGGTCCCTGGCCAGTGAGATGTCACTGGACCCAACTCCACCAAACGGTGGACCTAACTTCACTTTTGCCCATAGGGTAGCAAGGCTGAGACAAATAGATCATAATTGATTGCTGAATGGAGAGAACATAACAATATCGCTCAGGTAACTTTTGTGGCCTGGAAATGTTGTCACCACTTTTCATATTGTTTTTTATAGAAAAGTATATTCCATGCTCCAATTTCTGACTTATAAGTCAATGATGAGAAAATGTTCAGGACACGGACTGAATAGATCTGCCTGAGAGCTATAAGAGAACAGAAATAAAGGCAGTTGGCAAAAAAAAAGTTCTCCTAATTTGGGACACTATATGTGTCTCTGCATGAGGGCTATCATAAAACCACAATTCATTAGAAAATGTTAGATTGTATTTTGGACAGCTTTTTCATTGACACATTGAAATGGCATCTCCGAATGATGGCTTTACAATGCATCTTTCCCAGAGGCTTCTTTTCCAGCTACACCTACCAGTGGTTTTTAAGCAAAGCAACTAACTGTTGGACAACAAAGATAAGTCAAGAGGCTCACTGATAATTAGGGAGTTTTCATTTCTGCTTCATAGATATGTCACTGATTAGGCCTCCAGCTTGGCTTTTCAAATTCCCCTTATGCCACACAACCCTAAACTGGAAAGAATAAGTTAATGAAGGGTTGGTCCATGCCTTGAAGTACGGGAAGATTACCCTTTGTCATCCTCCCCTCCTTCCTGCCTGTCTCATTGCTATTCACCATTAAACCCCATTATCCTGCTTCTTCCACCATAAACTGATATAGGAAAAGCTGTACAGTTAAACCAGTCTGTGGGCTCATTAAAATTGAGCCTAGCAACATGCACTCTACAATTTCCAAGGGACATATGCCCAATTGAACTAATTTTGAAAATCTGTATGTGGAGTTTTTCCCTTTTTGTACTTGGTTCACAGCGACGGCCCTAGGGCGCATACTATCCAGGGAGACTTTGATGTATCCTCCACTTTGGTCCTGATGACAGGACGACATAAATGAAGAAAGCACACATTCTGCAGCAGAACCAAGGGGAAATGGCTGGGTTTGACAGGGCCATGGAGGGCAACTCTAGAATCAACAAAGTTCTTTGATTCAGTGTGCTAACGGACGGGCTGATGAGTGGAAGTGACAGGCTAGACAGCCAGGTAGAGAATTCAATTGAATCAGATATAAATATTCAAGAACATGATGGGTTCCAAGAATATAAAAGGAGTACTATTTTACCAATTTCAAAGATCTTAAAAGTACACAGAAAGGGCATATGTATACGTATACATATAAAATAGATGCAAGTTCAGGGAGCTCTGAGTAGCTGACAGTCTGGTATCGACTTAGAAAGTGAGCTCAAAAGCCAGAGAGGTTAATTTAGAGTTTGTAACTTGAATGCATCCACTATTACTTTAAAAAATAATGCCTTTAAACATAAAAAGACCTGATAGCAATGTAGGAAAGGTGATAAGAATCTTGTAGGGTAACTTAGGGCCTATGTGTATACTTATATAAAATACATTATTGTATATAAAATATGTATCATAATATCATTTATTAAAAATTAAATATTAATAGTGTGGGGGGGGTAAGCCTAGGCTTCAACTCAAGACCTAGGCACTGTCCCTGAACATTTTTGCACAAGGCTAGGCACTCTACCACTTGAGCCACACCTCTACTTCTGGCTTTTTTTATTGTTAATTGGAGATAAAAGTCTCTTTCCTCAACAGGCTGGCTTCAAAGCAGATCTCAGCCTCCTCAGTAGCAAGGCCTGAGTCTAATAATATCTAATATTATTCATTAAAATGTCTATTAAAATTAAAATATTTGTTATAATATTAGTAAATATAATATGAATATATTAAAGTATGTTATATATGAATATATATAAGCATGTAAAATATGCATATATTTATATGTATATAAAAAGTAAAAAAAAATTTAAGTTCCTACCATTAGTTTACAGAGGAATGAAGTCCTAATGATCTTTAGTTTATGAACTAAATACTGTGAGGTTTGTAAACATTAGGGCTTTATCTCAGACATCTATTTCTTTCCTCTTAAGAGATCCTCCTTTCTGAAGCACAGAGACAAGCTCTGCCAAGCTAAATGTGCTCAGCCACCCAAATACTAATGTTTTTACCTTCCAGAAATACTTTACTATTTAGAAAAATTCAGTCAATCTCTTCTCCCTCAGGTTTTGACACCAAGAATGCTTATTTAGCAAGTAGTGGAAGGCTACAAAAGCTCAGATACTCTTAAAAGTCATTTCTTCTATTAGGTACAATTATTGTGGATTTTGTTGTTGTTTGGAAGTACTATAGCTTGAATTCCGGGCCTTAGACTCACAAAGCAGGCTTTTTACCAATATATCTCCAGTCCCTTTTGTTTTAGTATGGTTTTCAGACAGGATTTGGTACTTTTTGCCTAGCCTGATCTTGGACCACAATCCTCCTAACTCCACTTCCCGAGTATAGCTGGTATTACAGGAGTGAGTCAACACTCCCAGCTTGGTATCACTATTATTATTATTATTAACTTTATGAAGGAGTTATTTAAGAAAGCAGTTTATGAATACTAAATATAAATAAATATATATTTATATGTCCATGTCACCCTTTCAACATTCTCATCTTTCCCTTCCCTACTTACCCCTCCTCTCATTCTTCTTAATTTTGCAGGATATACATGGAATTCTTGATGGCATTCTTGTCTCTTCTTTTCATTTATCTATCCTTTTCCCCTTGACCCACCCCTCTTCTTGCTGTTTTATTTTGCTGATCATTGGTTTTGACTTTCTTTTTTTTTTGTGGTGAAGGGAATTTATTTTCTAGTGAAACTTTTTTCATTTTTTTTGTACTTTTTTATTGTAAAAATGTTGTACAGAGAGGTTATAGTTACATGAGCAAGGTAATGAGGACATTTCCTATTGAGCATTGTTGCCTCCTCCTTTGTTTTCCCCTACCATCCCTTCCCTCCCACCTCCACAACTATCCACCTCCCCCCACCCCACCCCACCCTCCGAAGTTGTAAAGTTCCTTTTCAACATAGTGTTTTGTAAGGAATTTGTAAGGAATTACATCTAAGGAATTTCTAAGGAATTACATTATGTGAGATCTCTTTTGAATCTATGAGCTCACTTCTTGAAACAAGATGTCACTAAATTTTAGGGCTTTTTTTTCCTGCCTGAGCTAGCTTTAAAACATGGTCCTCTCATCTCTGCCTCTTGTGTGACAATTATTGTTTTAAACAATAGAAAATGTCTATACACATTGATGTGATGAGTGCCTTTTAAATGTATTAACCTTTTGTTCTCTGAGCATACTGGGATTTATTTTTCAGCATTGCTCACAAAGTTGAGTTACAGACACTTTGCTAACTTTTTTCCATATTTACCATCTGGGGATACTTAGGAGATTTTATTAATCTATTAATTCAAATTTATTAATTGGAATTTATTGGGCTAGAAGTTATCTCACATACTTCTCAGATAAATGTAAGATATATCTGTGTTTAAATATATTAGTTTCACTTGAACTTATCCAGCACTTTGTTAATGAATTACTTATATTATTCTATTTTTGTGTGTGAGCCACAAATGGGGCATACACTTACACCCTCAACTCTCACTTGACACTTTCCACTGAACATTGGCACTCTACCTCTTGTGTTCCACTTCCAACATTTTCCTGGTTAATTGGAGAAAACAATGTGGACATTTTCGGGTGGGGAGGGGCTGTCTGGGATGGCTTTGAACTGCAATTCACAGATGTATCTGAGCTTTCCAAGTAGCTAGTATGAGTAGCATACTATAATACAATTATCTGGCTACATTATTCATTCTATGTTTTGTCACTGTTAGGTTCCTCTCCTGCTCAAGGAAATCATACATTGTAGCTGTGAGACAATGTTCAGTTTTCCTATAATGGTCATTTTGTCTCACTGGACTACAGATACTTGAAGTTTATTCTGTACCAGGCAACCAGTTACATCTTTACATATCTTGGGTCCATTTACAGCTATGCTGTACATCAGGATTAGCAAGTAGTTCCTATAGAAGGTTAGATACATAACTATTTTAGATTTTATGTCCCAAGTTGCAACTAAACTCTTCGGTTGTAAAGCATTATAAATGCAAAAGCAAGACAGTATATCAATATTGAGATGATAAGACAACAAGTGTGCATGGCTGCATTCCAATACAACTTTCTGACATAAATAAGCTGAAAACTGCATCTGGCTTAGGCTACAGTTTGATGATTCCTGCTCTAAATGAAAGACAATTTCACACACCTTGAAGATGAGAAAATGAATTTCAAAAGAAATTAAATGATTTGGCCAAAGTCTTCTGAGTGGTAAATGTGCAGTTGACATTGGACCTTGGTATTTCAACCTTGTCTGATTCACAAACCCTTCTCTTTCCATTCTGCTATGCTGCTTTCAAGGGTCAAGATTTGAGGTTAAGTTTCCCAGTCTACCAGCCATGAGATCTGAATTCAAATGCCCTTTCTATCTCCTGCTTACTCAGCAGGTTTTAACTTGCTTTGTGCAGTCAACCTCTTTGACAGGCTCACAGTGCCATGGATGCACTTCTGAGGATATAGTTTGTTTAGATACAAAATAAAATATACAAGATTACAAAGGAAATTAATTACACTAAAATATAGTTACTGATTATTATTTTCAAATGAGATAGATGTTTTTTTGCCAGTCTTGGGGGTTGAACTCAGGATCTTGGGCACTGTCCCTGAACTTCTTTTTTTGCTCAATGTTGGCTATAGTACCACTTCTGGCTTTTCCTGTGTATGTAGTACTGAGGAATCGAACCCAGGGCTTCATGCATACTAGGCAAGCACTCTACCACTAAACCACATTCCCAGTCCAAAATGTGATAGATTTTTAACCTTATCACTTGTGAGATTTTTAGACTGAAAAATCCTTTCCTGTGCAATCTAAGATGTTTAGCAGCGTCTCTGACTTTTATTCACTAGCGGTCAATAGAACTCCATTTCCCAATGGTAGCATCCCAAATATCTCCATATATTGTCAGTGTGCCCTCTGCGGGAAAACAATGTTCTTAATTAACAGCTGCTAGCCTATTGTTATAAGTGTATTCCTTCATTTAGCTTGTTTAATACAGTGGTGGGTCTCATAAACCACCAACTTTGAAGTAGTGATGACCATCAGTGATACTAGGTATCTATAAAAACTGAACTGTGACATAAAACATGCCTGTGGTTTCTATTCACAAGCAAGTCATAAGCAGTGCAAATAATACCGAAGTAATTATAGTCCTGAGAAAGAAATTGCTCACTCACAGTCAGCAGTTGTGAAAGTAAAACGGAATACCTTCTATTGAAGTTCAGGGATGCTCTGAATTCTAGCTATGGAGTTCTTGGAGATCTATGAGCCTCATGACAGGATTTTCTCTTCTAGTTTAAAAACATATTGGAGATGTGAAGCTAAGTTGGCCTTTATGTCGTTAATTTTAACAGACCATAGAAATTGTTTAAATTTAATGTAGTATATTACAACTGATAAACCATTGACTCAAGCAGAGAAGGTGATTTCTTCAAGGTTATGGAATTGTTTAGCAGGACATTTGAGACTTGAGCTGCCTTGTTTGCAGCTAAGACATCATTCCCTGGTGACCCAAGCTGATTGCTTTTCTCATGTTTTTGCTGACATGTTGCTGACCTCCCATATACTGGAAGTTCTTAGATCACAAATCTTTACTTAAACAATGGACATGATCCCTGACCTCTGAACCTTAATTGATTATGAATGCTGGAAGGCTTTAGAGAACCAGAAACTACAGAGTAAACCTAAGCATTGTAAGCAAAGCATTAAGCTACGAAGTAGTGAGGAGAAACAGAAGGGAGTGGGGAAAGCCATACTTGACAGCTTCATTATGGATCTGAATCAGAGAATACATAGCATGTTGGAGTTATTCTCCAGTACTATTAAGTTGGATGGACTGGAAGTATCAGACAAGGCACACATAATATAAAATCACTCAAGAAGTGAGCAAGGGCAGGAAGTAAGTGAAATTTGGAGTTGGTAGGCAGCTGACAGTCTGTCAATAGTAATCGTAATATCAGCCAAGTCACCAGTATTGAAGGATACTTTAAGATCCTTACCAATCAAAGTACAGTTCATGGGTCAGCAGTAAAATTATTGCCTGAAAATTTGTTAGAAATACAGAATCTCAAACCCTACTCTAAACCTTAAAATCAGAACCTGCAGTTATTATGTGCTCCTGTTCTCAAGTAAATCATGAACATTTCGATTATTAATCATAGTTATATGCTACCTATAGGATGGCTGATGTGTTGAACAAAATGAGCCTCTAAAACACAGTTTCTACAATGGCCTCCAATGATTCTTTTTTCCTATTATTCATGGCCTTGTGTAATATCATTTCCTTTAACTTTCTTCTAGTTAATGGAATATGGCTGTGTTGAGGACATATCATTTGCAACATTGTGTTGCAAAAAAATTACAATTTGCTGACATAGCTAGCAAGATCAACAGAAAGCCCACAGATTGGGAGAAGATCTTTACTAGCCATACAACGGACAAGGGTCTCATATCTAAAATATACTTGGAACTCAAAAAATTAAACCCCCCA
>NW_012267366.1:1876505-2091108 GCF_000151885.1 Dipodomys ordii | reverse complement strand
AGGAGGCTGCAATGCTTGGTAAGAAATGTACGCATTATCCTGCCCATGCAATTGTAACCCCTCTGTACAGTATGTTCACAAATAAAATAAAATTAAATTAAAAAAAATTACAATTTGCATCCTACTAGCGGGTTCAATGACCTTCTCAGCCTGTGTGATTTGATGGAATAAACTGGTAAAGCTGGCATGGCAAGGAATTGGGGGCAGCCTCAGCCAGACCAGCTACCAATGATGGACTGAGGCCTTCAGTTAGTCCAACAACTCTAGAGGACATGGTTCCTCTGCCTAACTGAGTTTGGAAGTAGCTCCTTCCACATGCTGACTTTCAAATGACATTCCGAACTCCCATAAACCCTTTAACTGCAGCCCTGAGAGAGACCCCAGGGCAGAGGAGTCACATAGCTATACCCAAATCCCCGACCCAGATCAACTGTGAAATAATAAACATGTGTTGTTTTAAGCTACTGTGTTAGTCACTGTGACAATATAGCCAAGAAAAACAACTAAGAGGAAGAAAGGTTTATTTTGGCTCACTGTTTCAGTCCACCTTTAGCTAGATCTATTGCTTTGGACCTGAAGAGAATAGAATATCATGATGGAAGAGGTTACTTGCTTCATAGCAGCAAGGAAGCTGAAAAAACAGAATGAAGAAGGGACCTAGGACAAGATAGTATTCCCTAAGAACATGTCCTTCAGTGACCTACTACTAAAAACTAGTTTGTACTTCCTCTAAATAATGCTATAAAATTATAAACTAATGGGTTAACCTACTGATGAAGGCACAGTCCTTCTGGCCCAGTCACTTCCAAAGGCTCTATCTCTGAGCATTGAATTGGAGAACAAGTCTTGAATACGTAATTTAAAAAAAATGTTTTTTAACTAGTCCTGGGCCTGGGACTGTTCCTGAGCTGCTGCTTCTGCTGCTGCTTCTGCTTCTTCTGCTTCTGCTTCTTCCTCTTTCTTCTTCCTTCTCATTCTCCTTCTTCTTTTTTTTGCTGGTCATGGGGCCTGAACTCTGGGCCTGGGCACTGTCTCTCATCTCTTCAACTCAAGGCTAGTGCTCTACCACTTGAGTCACAGCACCACTTCCAACGTTTTCTGCTTATGTGGTGCTGAGGAATCAAACCCAGGGCCTCATGCATGCAAGGCAAGCACTCTACCACTGAGCCACCTTCCCCGCCCCCTGAGCTTCTTTTTGCTCAAGGCTAGCACTCTACCACTTGAGCCATAGCACTACTTGCGGCTTTTTCTGTGTATGTGGTACTGAGGAATCAAATTGGGGCTTTATGCATGCCAGGCAAGCACTCTACCCTTAACCCGCCTTCTCATCTTGATTACATAATTCTTTTGGGAGGATATTATATTCATGCCATAACAATTACTAAGTTTTGGTGGAGGAATAATTTGTTATTAAGCAATAGATACATAATACAGTGAGAGAACCAATGCAGGTAAGTTGATAAATAAGGACCCAAGGATAGTTCTTGTGGATTCTAGTTTTAGTATAGTGAGAAAAATAAGTGTGTATATGTGTATGTGTGTGTATGCTTGGGCACTGTGCACTGCTCCTGAGCTTCTTTGCTCAAGCCTAGGACTCTACCACCTGAGCCACAGCTTGTTTCACTCCCAGCTTCTTTTGGTAGCTAATTGGAAGTAAGAGTCTCATGGACTTTCCTATCCAGACTGGCTTTGAACTGCAATCCTTAGATCTCAGTCTCCTGAGTAGTTAGGATTCCAGGCATGATCCATGGGCTTCTAGTGAAAAATAGTTTTTAAAAGTAGAGTTTATTTTGGGACTGCTCAGTGTGTATATTTTACACATATTACATCCATGATATAGGTAATATTCCTTTATAACAAGGTTAGAATGTTTCCAAGAGGATTCTTCCTTTGCACAACATTGCTCTGTTTCTTCTTGGCCTGGCAAGTATTTCCCAAGTAAGGAGGCCAGTGCTAAGTCTGGCCATGGGTCTTGGCTACCACATCAGAAGTAGAAGTTGGGACCAGAAGACTGACTAGAGTGAGGAAGATGAAATAGCTAGGTCAGCTCTTTGCTCCAGAAGCCTTTCTCAGATCTTTCACCTTCAATTACGTGGTCTTATATATTTTTGTGATATAAATTATATGTCTGACACACATAGTGGATGCTTAGTAGCTATCCATGAATGAATGAATGAATGGATGGATGGATGAATTGATTGATGGGTGGATGAATAAATATACAGTTGAACACATTGAAAATCATTTCCACATACTTCAAATCCTTCAAATCAGGACCGTAATGTGGAATTATTTTTCCTACTTCTCATGATACGTACCATATCATTTTGTATACAGTAATTTACCAATACATTCTTGTTCATTTTTTGATGGGTAAAATGGAAAGATTTTTAAATGCCAGAAGATATTGCTTGTGAGGATATTTTCATATCTCTACCAAGCCAAAAAAATTTCTTGCACTTTAAAATTTCCTTGGAAAAAAAAATTGACAAGCTTTACCTAACATCTTAAGTTCCAACCTGTAATCTCAGCTCTATAAGGAAGTAAAATAGCACATGCGTGTAGCAGTGGAATTTCAGATATGCAGGAGGTGAACTGTGTATAAGGTTTTTCAGGTAGATTGACCAAAACAAGATTACACTTCCTTTTTAAAATCTGGTTGCCATTCAGACACAAAGTCAAAAGAAGGATATTTGTCTCAGTAGAGGAATTCTCAGAAGCGTAATGTACAACCAAGGAGGAACCAACTAACCAATAATAGAACATCCAGACACATTACAAGGGCATGGTGATTTGCTTGTTTCAAAAGGAAGGAAGACAAAATCCCTGTAACTGAGAGCTAGGTAAGGGCTAATTAATATTGCAAGCCGTAGGCCCAAAGGATTAAAGAGGATCATTGGCAGAAACAGAAGCAGTGCCAGTAAAAACCAGAAATGCAAATTCAGTAGGGAAGAAATAAGGCTAAAGGCTTGGTGACACGGATCAACTGCAGTGATTTCTGTAGGTGAAGACAGCCAGAAAGATACCATGAGCATGACATTCTGCAGCAACTGAATAATCAGGAGAAAAGCTAAAATTAAGTACTGTAAGGAATGTGAGGCTGCCCTAGTCTTTCAATCATTATTTATCCCCCAGAGACATGCTGATGTAAGGTTTACCATGTCAAAGACAAAATCATCACTTAAGACCATTATTTTCCTAAGGGGTTGTTTCACTATTTCCTCCCCCCAGTTTTCCAAAATTTAATCTTGGTTGTACAATAACCACAAAACTGATCGGGTATAACAGATGTGGACAGAGTATAGATAAGACATAGCATTCTTTCACATTTGACTTCTATTTTTACATCTGAGCATCCTGGGAATCCCAAGGGACAGCACTTAACAAGTGAATGTCTTGTGAAAGGTGTAGAAGATAACAAGCAGTAGGTGTGAATAACTCCTGTTGATTAGATGTACACTGATGTATAAAACAAAACGATTTTAAATCATAAGAAATATCTTGGGCTTGGTGGAAAATCAGACTGTGCTCTCATTATAACTTCTTTTTTATTGTTATTATAAAGGTGATATACAGAGGGATTACTGTTATATGTCAGGTAAAGAGTACATTTCTTTTTTGGACAATATTACCCCTTCCCTCACTCTCTCTCAGATTTTTCCTCCTGTTCCTAACCACAGGTTCATACAACTAGAAATTGCAAGCCTTTCCGTTGTCATCCATTTATTATCTCAGAAGCACAAGATGTCTCATGAGTTATGATTTCCACAATGCTGTCAAAGGCACTTTCAATGGTCATTTGACCACCAGATGGTTGTTACTCACACAAGAAGATTTAGAGACTGTGTTATAAAGGTTGGCATTGAAGGGCAAAGGGAAAAGAATCCAGAGGGAGTCATGTGATGAGTGGAAGTGACATTAGGATTACCCTTTACAAATGGACTTCTCTGGAGTTGCAGTTTCTGTATCCCATCAAGCTTCTTACAATGGCACCTGCCCAGGGGGCCTCTTTGTGACTGAAGAGACAAAGCTATGCATGGATTAAGAATAATACTTCAAGAAGGGATGTGATTGTAGGCTTCTACCACTCACTCTGGATGCTTCACATATCGAGAGCAAACATTAGTATGAAAGGTGCTTAAAATTAAAACTCAGGGAAGATGATGGCTAATGTTAGACTGCTTTTACTGCTAGGACAGTGACACAGGCAGACTATACTTTTATGAATTGGTCACATCAAGGGAATTAACCTGCTCAGGGAGCCTGCATAGGGCTCTATATGGTTGTGGGGATTGTTGCTCAGCACTGCTCCTGCAAGGAGACATTTCTAAGGTCCTGAACTTTGAATTATCTCTCCTGTAGCACGCTCAGACTGAGAAAAGAAATGATCACAAAACATTTCAGGAAATAAAAAGAGACAGCCCCTATAAAGAACTCTGAAAACTTATTAACAAGAAGATAAAAGACCCAATTTAAAACTGAGGGAAATATTTGATTAGCTATTTCCCCCAAAGAAGCTGTACAAATGGTTAATAGGTGCTAGAATTTGAGGAGGATCTGTCACTTACAGGTTCAGGTGTTGAATGCTTGGTCATCAGTGGGTGGTGCTACTGTGAGAAGTGATGGAAACTTTGGGAGATGGAATCAAGCTAGAAGAAATAAGTCCCCGTGTGTGTGTGGGCGGGGGGAAGGGGAGGGTGAATGGGCTTTGAAGGATGGAATAGGTTTGAAGTCTCCTCTCTTGCTTTCTTATCTGCCACAAAGTGAGATCAGCGTCTGCACATGCTCCCAACAAAATGATATTTGGCCTCACTATACAACCAGAATTAAGGGACCCAAGGGCTATAAACTGAAACGTCTGAAACCACGAGTTAAACCAAATCCCTCCTTAACCTTCTGAGTGCCTCATAGTGGCAGCTCAAGAGAGCAACAGGCTACTGATTTTGTGAAGAAAGGGATCAAATGAGTCCTCTATTTGAAATGTGCATTGCTAGTGAATTCTACCTGGTCTTTCATAGTCTCGTCTCCTACATGGCCCATTGATCCTGACTGGAAAGTATACCTGGTGAAGAGTAAATCGCATGCACTGTATTTAATCTGATGGGTGTTTCATCACTGAACCATGTCCGACCCAAGTCATTGCATGGGGATGTGTCAGGGCCCTGGCCAAGGAGCCACATGGAGGTGGGGAATCTCTCACAAACCCCAGAAACTTTGCATAACTGCTGCACTGGTTGGTATACAATGGTTGAAGGGGTTGCCTTTTGTAATTTACATAAAGGCACCATAGGCTAGTTGAAGCTTAGATACAGCTTCTACATATGACCACATAAATGATCTCCATGATATGGAAGGGGTTTTATGCGTGGTTGCTTTGTTTTCCTTCTTTGTCCCTTTTTTAAAGTGTAACTGTTTGCAGTTATTTCTTTAGTCTTTTTTTTCTGCTCTAGTTTATTCCCCATGGTCACTGTTTCTGATTTTGCTACCCTTTGTCTTGTGTATAAGTTTATCTGATTTGGGAAATCACAGAAACAGTGGGACAAAGGGTGAACAAATGCAACAGCAATACTCCCTAGACACTGTGTTGGAAATGAACTTTGCAACTTGGTGGGAGGAGGGGAGTTGGGGGAAGGGAAAACAGGGAGGGGGAAGAAAATGAGGGAGGGGTAACACTGCTTGGAAAGAAATGTAGTCATTTCTTTATTTATATAACTATAACCCCTCTGTATATTACCTTTAAAATAAAATTTAAACAAAGAAGTAGGCACACAATAAACAATAAGTAAATGAAGTCAGCAGATAGAAGTTCTCCGTGTTTGAGAAGATCTGTTCCAAGATTATGAGCAGATGCCCAAAACAATAGGTTGAACCAACCTATGTATAATGCTTGTGTTTTATACATAAAAGGTATAAGAAAACTTAACTTGTGAAGAGGCACCATAGGAGAGTAACAATTATAAGAGTAACATACTATAATAAGTGTTATGTAAGCCAGGGTCTGGTGACTTACAGCTGTAATCCTAGCTAGTCAAGAGGCTGAGATCTGAGCATTGCAGTATGAAGCCTCTCAGTCAGGAAGCCTGTGAGACTTTTATCTCTAATTAAACAGCAAAAAGGCAGAAGTAGAACTATTAATCAAATGGCCTAGCTATGAGAAAGCACAAGGCTCCTGAGTTCAAGCCTCAGTATGAGCACACACAGACACACATGCATACAGACATACACGCACGCACGCACACACACACACACACACACACACACACACACAGAGTTATTCAATAATTATTAGTTGCTTCTTTCTCAAAATTTCTATTTAACATTTTTGGGACGTGATTCACCACAAGTAACTCAAACTGTGGAAAGTAGAGGGGCAGCATATACTAATGATTTGTGGACTAAAATTCAAAGACTGTCACATCATTGAGCACATCATTGAAGAGTTTCATATTTTCATTTTAAAACAGATTATTGACCTCAAATACTTTCTTGTTATCCTAATGAATTGTACTTTCTCCTTACCCAGTTTCCTTTCTACCTTTCTACAGAGAGCCAATCGAACTCTCTCCGTAGAAAACTTCAGAAGCTACCTTGACTTTCGCCTTCCTCTGTAACTTATCGATTAGCTTTTTCTCCTGTCTCTCTCCTCAGGGTCACCCTCTGATCCTGAAGATCTTTAAACCCACATTTTGCATACTTGCTTCAATCATTTACATAATGACACTCTGTCCAATGACTGGAAAATAAGGCCCTTAAGAACTATAACATCTGCTAAATGTTTAAGCAAGAAAAAGAGGCACAGGTAAAGGTGAACAAAAATAGAACAATTTCTTCAACCACATGACAAGTCTTGAGTCTAACTCTATAAATCATACCTGCAGAGTTGAAAACATATCTCTAATTTCCAATAAAGGTATAGGGGAAATCATTATCTTTAATATTTAATCATCTATTATACTGTATTTCCCAGGAATGCAGATATTATGACAATTCAGTGCACAAAGCAAAAAAGAGGAGCTTCCATGACCTTTGCAATGTCATGTTGCAAGTGAGGTTGAGGATTTTGAGCAAACATACCAACTGAGGGACATCTCACTAATGAGAAGGCTAAGTATGAAGGTGACTCAGAAAGAATTAGGAAGCAAATTCATTATTAAACTGATAAAGGCATCTGCAGAGATTATCCTGGAATAAAGATGTAAAAATTATAGCTCATTGGCCAAATACCACCAATGATGAGAATTGGAGATTGAATCCAGGGCCTTTTTAGTGACATCTACAGCTTAGATCGTATATTCTTCAAGGGTTAAAAATAAAGATAAGAGAATATTCCATGACACATAAAAATTATAGGTAGTTCAAATTTCCGTGTCTATAAAGTGTTGTGGAAACATAGTTATGCTCATTCATTTACTTAACATTCATAACTGCTTTTATTACACAGTGGCAGAAGTAAGTACAAGGAGACCAGATGGCCCACACAGCCTAAAATATCACTTTCTGGACTTTTATGGAAGAAGTTTGCTAACTCCTTGGTCAGACTGGGAAACTACTTTGCTCAAAAATAATCTGGGCAGGATTGGTTCCACTCTCACTTGAAGACTTGGCTCTGTTTGGCTTAAGTCAATCAGCAAGTCCCCAACTCAAGGGACTGGAGCCTATGTGTTGTGGTCCAGTCTTTGTGGTTACTGTTGCAATGATGTAAGGCTAATTTAAGTTATCGCACATTTAAGTTATTGTATTTTAAATTAACTCCCAAAGTTTTTAATTACAAAAAAATGTTACTGCTCTACATTTCTACTTCCATCACTTTATGCTGTAAATGCCACAAAATGTATCTTTCTATATTGTACAGTCATTAATCTGGAGTTACAGATATTTTTAAATTTTGTCATTTAAAATTCTACATAGGATTGAAGAGTGAGTTAGTACACCAAAAGCAAATTAATATAGGATACTCTATCTGTCCATTCATGTATTTGCCTTTTACTGAAAATGAGCTGGGATCATAGTGTTAGTGTTTTCACTTTAACTAATATATTTTTTCTGTACCACTTGTTGCTGCAATATACTACACTCATACTCCTCACACAAAGTACCTTCATGAATTCTAGAAAATTGAGAAGCTACCACATTAATAAATAAATTAATGGTGAAGTTTTGATGATGAAACTTTGGATTTGCTTAATGAATTACCAGCTTTACATAAATGCCTAAAATTTTGGCATTTCTACATTGTAAAAAAAGAATAATTTTCACTAACTGATTTGTAAACATTTTCCCTAAGAACTTACAGAAGAATGTAATGTTTCAGATATGGGCCTATTCATTCATCTATTCATACATATATCTGTGTAAAACCCTAACAAAAATGCTTATTGGCCTCATGATACATACACACAATATTCTGAGCTGTGAAAACCTCCTTTATCACCTATAGGTGATAATCATGATGCTGTAGTAAATTTTGGATCAATACCAAAGAGGATTAACATATTTACATTTATAAATCATTTACCCTTTTGTGGGTTCTAAGAAGAAATGTAAGCTGGACAATGTGAGTTGTTGAAGTTTAAAGGTTGGTCTAAAAGAGAACCAGCTAAGTTAACTTGGAAAGGAAGTTGCCAAGAGCTTGGAACAGAAGATGGAGAATGGTGTCATGGAGACTGAGAGAACAGTCTAGAACATAATATCACCAAAAATGAGCTGGGCACCTTTATACAACAGCTTTAAAGGATTTCATGAGGATAATAAGTAGAATTTCTTCAAAACATCATGGACAATTAACTTTTTGAAAGTACAATGGAGCTGTTTCTCTGTAAACCATTAGTAAGAGGAAGTTGCTATGTAATTTTCATCTCCCTAATAATTATTTGCACTTGACTTTTGCATTCCATTGTGACTGGGCTGCCATGCTGCGAACATTTCCTGTCTCCTAGTCACCCTCCCATGTAGGTGCTGGTTGGAGGTAGGGAGTGGCTGCAAACCTATGATGAATAGATCTCCACCACTTGAGCATACATCCAACGAGGGGGTAATAATGGCACTTTCATATTAAAAGTTCTGCTTTGGTAATTTGTAGATATGCTGCTCCTAGAATATCCTTTAGAGGTAGGTCATAAGTGTCAGATCTCTTTGAGAACTACATGCTGATAGGAGACACAATACAGATCTTTCTGGCAACAAGTAGAACAAATGAGGACTCTAGGTCCATTTTTAGCTCCCTGTAAACCTCAAGAAAGTCACTTTACCAATCTCTGCCCTAGTTCCTTTCAAATATAAACCATGCGGAAGCCTTCCATTTCAAAGGCTTTGAAAACATATCAATCTGTGAAGTAAAAATACAGGAATTAGCACAAATATATAATGCTCTAGAGCAAACTACTTAATTCATGTGTCAAATCCAGTCCATTGTCTGTTTTTGTAAATAAAGTTTTGTTGAAAACATCCATACCTAGTTTATCTATTTCTAGTGACTCCTTCAATATGACAGTAGTAGAGTCCCTTTCTGTGAGTCACAAGAGATCACAATGTTTCCAAAGCACAAAATGTTTACTATATGAATATTGACAGAGGAGGTTGACTGACTTGGTTCTAGAAAATTAAGTTTGTGAACAGAGGGAGAAAAGTATGTGTCTTTTGGTGAGAGAATGTCTTGTATTAGCCAGTTACTTTAATGAAAATTATGACATGGAAGGAAAGTGTAAGACAGGGTAACACAGACTTATTTTTCCTCCAATTGTTCCCTACTCATCAACAGGCCAAAGGGAAGGAGTGTTAGGAGAATGTGCTCCTACAAAGAAATAAAACTGGCATGGTTGAGTACATTTTTGGCAGTTATTTTACTGTTCTGGTTAGAAAAAACAAATTGCTTGTATGAGCTATGAGTTATAAATTGTGTAATCTTAGGGACTCCACTTATTTAACTTATTTAAATACAAGTTAAGTGCTCTTAATTGTATCTGTAACTTGCAACACACAATATAAAGATGGTAAATGATTTTCTTGCTGTGAATGAAAAAAATTTACTTATAGAATTAAAGAGCAAATAAAATAACTCTATTATATGTTGGAAGAGAGGTCAAAGACAGAAGGGAAAAGCTTTACATTTTAGTTCTTTTACCAGTACTTGTGTGTGTGTGTGTGTGTGTGTGTGTGTGTGTGTGTGCTAGGAGTACACCTTGAATTCACAGCCTTGTCTTCTTGCTTGGCTTTTTTGCTCAAGGCTCGTATGCTACCATTTCAGTCTCACCTCTACTTCCACTTTCTTGTGGTTAAATGGAGATAAGAGTCTCATAGATTTGTCTGCTTGGGCTAGTTTCAAACTTCAATACTCAAATAGCCTCCTAAGTAGCTAGGATTACAGGCATAAGCCATGGGTGTCTGGATCTATCCTGATTTTGAACAAGGGGTCCACATTTTCATTTTGTAATGGGTTCCTAAAATTATATAGTCATTCCTGTATTCTCAGCACCTTTCCTATCAAATCTCTTTTGAAAGTCTCTCCCAGCCTTCCTTAATCTGAATTGTTCTTGCCTCTACCCTGGGAGCATCAGAGTGGCCTGATTTACATGATCTCAATATCCAGTGGCACAAAAATTACCACCATCCCTCATCACCATTGCAATTGATAAGGATCTTTGTGAGAAACAAGTCACTTGAAGATAAGGATTCATTCAGCCTTCTAGATTATCTATAGGCAAAGGGCCTGGCAGACACTGAGGTCTTTAAGTAAGGTACATTTGTCATGAGCTCCCTCTCAGTTGCTCTCCTTTTTTTATGCAAGAGGACAGACAATAATGGAAAGACACCTGTCACAAAGATGATTCTGTGTCCTCTTAAGTTTAGCCAATCCATTTACCAGCATCATCCACATTCCTCCACTTGGCATTTGGCACACACCAGAATTTCTGCCTGTGCCCCAGCCTTAGGCAATGACATCAAAATTACTCTCTGCAAGGGTTGGTTCAATCCAGAAAGAAGAGGTTCAAAGGCAACTCAAAAGACTCAAAGGTGGCTGGCAGCCCCAAGCTAGTATTTCAATTACAGGCTGTGATGGAAACCTGGTCCTCCAGGTGCTGCTCCTTTTTTCATCAGTTGACCATCCTGATGACTCCAAATGCATCCTGTGACCCAACTTGTATGCATCCCTAGGGCTATGTATAGCCATGAGGAGAAAGTGGTGAGCCAGAGTGTGAGCTAGGCTGTTGCCAACAGCTTGGCTTGAACGTGTGGATCCCAATTCTATTATAATTTAGTGGCCTGAAGAATTTCAGATAATTAAAATCCCTTCAGATCCTTTGACCTGCTGAACAAATAAGCCAAATGTTTTAGGCATTTGTCCTTAACTGAAGGCCACGTTAACCTAGCAAAGTTTCAAAAAAAAAATGGTTCAAGAAAAAAGGCAACAGCCTAAGATACTTAGCACAGCTAAGTCTGCTTAGCACAGTTACTTGTGCTGTACACCAAGTTAGATCTGGAATGCAGTGTCTTTTCTGAGCTTTCCCATTAAAAACCTTTCTATCAACTCTGCAAACCTACCTTCCAGCTGGGAGCTGCAATTATTAACTCAGCAGATAGGTGCTTTGTCACATTCAAAAGAAAACAAATCTGCTCCAATGAAGGGAATAAACAGCTCTAATGTTCAGCCTGGGAAGCATTTGCATTGACAGGACATAATCACCTTTCATTTCATGTAATGATACTATATCGTGTTTACTTTGTTCCTCCCATTCCCAAATTATAACATGCCTGCTCCCCTTGACTGGAAGCTTGAACCCCTAAGGAATGCATTGAACTGAATGACATTTGTTCATACCATGAGGCCATTATTGACGTTTTATGCAGAATTCACTGTGTGCACTTGGAAGAAGTATATTTTATTTCAGAATTCATCATAAAAGTTTTTTTTTAAAACAAAAATCCTGAAGCAAACTGCCTCTCCTCTAACATAATGCTAGTTCTTCACTCCGAATATTTAAAACTTCTTGAAATAATGCAGCAACCTGCCACCAATAGGCTTCTCTGATTTCCTCCATGGATATAACTTTTAATTTCCACAGAGATCTCCAGCATTTTATTACTAGAAACAAAGGGTAACAAGACATGTAATCTCTCAGATCCATTTGTCTTTTGTTGGGTATATATTAAAAATGAGGGCTTGATAAAGAAGGAAATTGATGTCTGCTTCAAACACAAAAATATCACCAGAAAAGGGGTTACAACCACAATATCCACATTCCCCTTCACTATTTAACTATTCTTGACTTTTTAGATTGCTAGTAAAAGTTTGAAGAATTTATTAAAGGAAAACAGATAACTCATCCAAATAGTAATAAGTCTTAGGAAATTCTAGAATAAAAATCAAGGAAAAAGTGCTCTAAGAATGACTTGAGAACTACAAAATAATGTTTGAAGATAATGACTTCTTCCCTCTTTGGGAAATTTGAATTAGACTGAATAAAGTTGCAGTGGAAATACTTTGGGGGTCCTGCACACGATAAGATTTTCTAGTTCTAATTTCTTTGATGACAGAATCTTATCACTTTGATTTGACTCTTCTCTGCTGTGGTGATAAGAAAGCAGAGGAGAACATACAAACTACTTGTATTTATTCAGATGATCTTTTCCTAGCATTTGATGAGCCAAAAATTTATTTTACATTGACCAGTGAATAGAATTGCAGCTGGGAATGGTTAAACTATTTCCAACATGGGCCAAGCTCATATCGAAGAATAGAGTGGAATTTCCCACATCTCATTATTAATCTCCACCATTCAGGATTTAGAATTGAATCCCTCTGCATTAAGGAGATAGTAGCTCACCTAATTACCCACCATGGGAATTGCTTGTAGAATAAAAGAATGGTGTGTCTTATCCAATACTCACATGGGGATACTTTCTACATATATAGACTAAAGAGTGCCAGAAAGCCAGAAGGCCAGAAAAAAGTCCCTTTAGTTTGAGCTTACAGTCACACTATATGGCTAAGAAATAACACTCCAGTCTCTTCTTTCATCCCTCGGCTCTATCCATACAATCTTCCACCTTGCTCAATTTTTAGTATTTTTCTCCTATCTACAAGGACCAGCATGCTAAATTTTTGAAGCACGTTTATATTACATCTCTACATTATACAGTCAGACAAGTATGTTTTTACTCCATTTAGTGAAAAACTGAGGAAAGAACGGCGTAACATAGAGGGCCCCATAGTCTTTATTAACCTTGTGCATTTCTACAGAGAATAAAGTAGATATTGCTCACTTGAGAATGATGACAATGGCTTTCATTGTTGTCCCCACCCCCTCCAAACATACTTCATTAGTTCTTCCTGGGGGGGTCTCCGCTCTATCTTAAACATAGTCTATATTATATTTAACACTTCTACTGAATGCTTGAAACTTGCAAATTATCCTACTTACTAAAGGACCTCCCGTATTTAGTGGTGCTCAGTAAGTCCTAGGTACAGTCAAAGAGAGCTTTTCTGCAAGTAAGAGTCCTCTGTCTCTTAACTGCCTACAGAACAGTTGTTAAGCTTAAAGAAAATCTTATATCTGAAAGATTCACAATAATATATTAATCTGATTATTTAGCTATTAGAGAATAACTGAATATAGGAAGCCTGATCCCTCTTAGAGTTTTGTCTATCACTTGTTTGGCTTCCATCAAAAACAATTATCTTACATGGCATTATTTACTTTCAAAGACAAGATTTACAAAAGAAAGCTGAATATCGTTCAAAAAGAATATGTAAATAGGTGAAAGATCAAATGCAAAGGTGTTAACCTAAGCATACCTTAGCTCTCAAATTGTCCTTCAATGAGTACAGATACCCTAGACTGAACACCAGAGCCTCCCAGCCATTCTGATAATTAAAATATCTCTTTATAATGGGCATTATTCATTAGGCAAGCAAAAAGAAAAGGATTGCCATTATGAATATGAACAAATGCTTTCCAAATAAGTATTATTCTCTGAGAGCACTATAGAAATGTACATTATTTTGTACTATTATTTTGCTCTGCTTGTTATGGTTTTAGAGACAGGGTCTCTACTACATAGCCCAGTCTGACCTGGAATTTGCAATCCTCCTGCTTCAGCCCCTTGAGTGTGGGGATCGCAGATGGGCATCGGCACACATGGAAGAACCTTACTTTTCAAGTAGAAATGAAGCACACAGATTTGGAAACATTTGGATATTGGTTACTTTGGTTTTAAAGCTCATTTAGTAATCAGTGCAGGTTTCTTAAATAGCTTATTTGGGTTTAGGTTTTAAAAGCTGGCAATAGACCAATATAAATATTAAATTGATACTTGCTCTACCCCTTAAAATGTCAATGATGCTAACAGTAAACATGAACCCCTGACTGGGAGCCCTTGGTTCAGATATCTACCTATTGATCATATGACCTGGAGCATATGGGAACTCAAATCCAACCAGGAGAAAATGAAAAAAAAAGTATTAATCAAGGAGATCTGAGGCATATCTTCATAAATTCACAATCCATGTCTTAAGTACCTTCTATTGGTAGCAATTTTCCAGTCTTGAGTCTAAGTATCCAGGTCCCCTTAACTGAACCAATAACATAAATTGATAGCCCTGTATAAAATAGATTCCATAATATAAAATTTAACAACATTCCTTTAGTGATAGCAGAAGGGACTTGGACAACATTTATGAAATTAGAGTGTGAGCCAAACTACTGGCCTTTCTGCCAGTCTTTGAGTTTTCTGGGAGTCCTGACTTTGACCGTTACATCTCTGAGCACAGCCTTAGAAAAGTCTTGAAGAGCAAGAAGGCACTTTCCATATGTTCTTCTGCATGATCAAAGACAACCTGGGTATCATACCCAAGAAGGCCTCAGCAAAGCACTTCAGTAACTATGTTCTGAAGAAGTGAAGTCTACTCTATCTGCAGCATTTCTGAGTAAGGGGAGAGATTTTCATGGGAGATCCTGAAAAGTAACTCCAGTACCCACATGTTATTTCTCCTGCACCCCTCTACTTTCTAATAATTCTCACTTGGAAGTAGGTACAATTGAGAATACAAAAAGCCAAATCTCCCCTGAGTAACCTTGGCAGACATTTTCAAAGAAAATCACCCCCACCTCATGGTGATCTGTATTTACTAATAGTCCACAGGCTGCTTGGCCAGAAGAATGTAGCCTGTGGTTGTAATTTTTTCTTCCTTCATTTCCAATCTCTGCTCAATTACAAATTGGACTCAAGCCAACTGTGCTTCATTATTTCAAATCTATTTCACTAATTTCTTGTAATTAATAATATTTCACTTAAGTTGGAGAATAATAACAAAGACAGGCTGTGCCCTACCATTTTGAGAAATGCAATATAAATTCTTGTCTCATAAAACTGGAGAACCCAAAACACTGCAGCCACTCTGAATCAAGATAATTTTTCCTTAAAAAGTTAAACCCAGAATTAACTAGTAATATTATATGACCCAACCCACTCTAATACTAGGTATATCCAAAGCAAATGAAAGCAAGGAATGAATATTTTGTGTGTGAATGTATTTGTGTGCATGTGTGCATGAGTGTGTGTATGTGAATAGGCATGTGTGTTACAAGTGCTTCTTGTAGTGTTCCCTGCTAGCACCTGTACTTGCAATAATCAAAAGGTAGAAACAACTTAAATGTCCTTAAAGAGATAAATGAATAAAGAAATGTGTTGCATGTGTGTGTGTGTGTGTGTGTGTGTGTGTGTGTGTATTTATCCTTCAATTTTTTTAAAGGAGTACAATCCTGAACAATGCTTCAACATGGATAAACCTTGAAAATGTTGTGCAAAATGAAATAAGACAGGCAAAAAAGGGCAGATACTGTAGAATTACATTTGTATGAGATATGTGGAATAAGGAACCCATAAAAATTGAAAGTAATACAGACGTTACAAGAAGCTAGGAGGAAGGAAGATTTGATAGTTATTATTTAATGGATATAAAATTTCTAGTGATGAAAACGTTCTAGAAAACACTTTGTTGCCTTTTCTAGTTACAGATGATATAGTAGCATTCTCTACTATTTCTAGAAAACTTTCTAAATGATAATATTACATGTCAAACTTTAGTTATTAGACTCAGACAGCGATGCAACTGGTTTGGTGCTTAATAATGACAGACACTTTTTCTCTTGGCCATGCTACACATTGAGTGGTCACTCTAAGATGGAGCCTGCTCAAGAGCAAAGCAAAGCAATTTCACAAGATACAGAAAGTATAGGAGATTCAGCTGCTTGAGGAATGACCTTCAATTGTATATGAATCCTCACTTTTAGTAGGTTTATAATCAAAGTAGAATCCCATTAGCCAAGAATTTCATTATGCCCCTTTGTACTTACTTGATGAAGTAGTCTCGCCCATCTCGGTTTGTCATCATCTCCCATCCATAGGGTGGTACCTGGTTCAAGCCCCAGGTTCCTGAGGGAGGTGGCCAGCCTGACGACTTCGTCCTGTGGCTAGAAAAGAAAGAAACGCATCATCACACTTGACTTCTGAATATATCTTCTGAGACACTGCATCAGGGCGCAGTCATAGTTCTTAAAATCGTGAGCTGAATCTTCAACCAATTCAAAGCATAATTATAAGGAAGGTTTTAACACTAAGCATTGCCTGTGTGCTCTCTCATTTATTTTCCATAGAAATACACTTAAAGATCTTATAATAAGGAATCAACTCAACAAATAGGTCAGGGAGATTAAGTAACTTTCCTAAAGACAGATCAACCAATTTTGAATGAAAGTACTGCATATTTTCTGTCACGCTAGACATTGGATTCCAAAGACCAAAATAGCAAGTTTAGACTCATAATAATCATACTTCAGGCAAAGTCAATCATGAAACCTTACACAAATCTGTGATTTTAAGTTTCATCAGACAGCCATATATTCTCCTTTTACACTTACCAGTCTACAACTTATCAACAAGATGCAAAGATAGGTAACAGAATTCTCTTCAGAATGGTAACTCCTTTGTACAACTAAAGGATAATAATAAAATAACTTTTAAAAAAGAATTCTCTCCAAGTTTGTCTTTTCATAAGCAAGAGAAAAGGGTTAATAACTCATTTCCTCATGACAAGTAGGCATGACAAGCATCAGGACAGTCACACAGAAATTCGATGCCAGTTTCTGAAACATCACCAATCCTGGTTTTACCTTCTCAACCCAGAACCTGCAGAAATTTCACCTTTGTTTTTGAAAGGAAACAAGTGATATCCTTAGAATAAGTCAACAACATTTGACACTTGATCACGGAAAAATTACTCAGTGGGTAGGCTCTAAGATTGGTGACTTGAAACTGCAAAGAAGGACCATCAAAGCTGTCAGAGGGAAATAAATCAGTGATGACATTTTCATGGATTCACCATCAGTGTCTCAACAGCAATCCAAGAACCCTTGGCAATCAGAAAGGAGCGCCCCCTTTGGTAAGATGAATGTATAGCAAGTGCCTCTAGCCTAAGGTTCAGCCTAGCTAGTGAGTGGCAGGAGATGGATGGCAGTTGCCATCTGCCTCCTTGGTCAGGACTAGTTGTACCAGATGCAATTTATACAGCCTTTTACGGCATCTTTTGTGCAGGCTGTAACCCTGTCATGGTGGATATCTGAAGCAGGGCTCTTAACCATTCTATGAATTGGGGAAGATTTTAAGTCAGCAGGAGTATGGACAACTTCTGCTCCAACCCCTTTGTCCTCTCAGATGCAGCTGACCGCAGCTAGCACTTCTCACAAGAAGCAAAGCTGTTCCTTTTCAATTGTTCTCAGAGGAAGTATTTTGCATAATTTTAACCCTGCCTGTAGTCTTTTTCTTCTACTTCCTTTCAATTTTCTTTCCTTCTCTACAATGTGTGCAAATTTAATGTAGATCTGATAAATTTAGAATGTCACCATAGGACTATTTCTTGCCCATTGACTATTAGAAAAAAAAACAAAAACAAAAACCACGGCCACCACTTTTGTTCCTCTGGCTTACACAAAAGTCAGTAATAACAATTTGCTCTGGTGGTTTTTTTAAAAATGTGTAGCTTCCCTGCAGTGAGAGCAAGTATGAATTTGCTACCCTGAAGGACCACAAAAAAAAACAAATAAAAAACACCCCATACCACTTTTTCCATACTAGCAGGGGATGTATTTGGAATGCTTTCTAAGGTGGTACCAAGAAAACAAGCCCTTAGAGGTCTGAATACACTCTATTTTTTAAAATTAAAACTTTCCCCAAAGCAATACTACAGTTAGAAATGACATAAAGAATATTCTTGAGAATGGAAGGAAGTTTATGTACCGAATGTAATAATTTATTCTAGAGTCCTAAATTATGTACTATATTAGAATTAGGACTCGTTCATCAGAGGGGGCTAACTTGCTTAAGGGAAATAATGGCCTTTCCTTTTGCTTCCTTTTCATTTCTTGCTTTTTTTTCTCCTTGAAACTCTAATCACTAAAGGAAAGACAAAGGTTTCTTAATACAATCTGCATTATACTAACAAGCTGTCCAGGACAGTATGTTCAGGAAACAGCAAACAATAGTTGGTAAAAAATATTTTCAACTAAAGCCTCTCACCAAACACCAAATGAGCAAGAGGTAGTTGTGCCTCTAATTCTAGCTACTCCAGAAACTAAAGATCCAGAGGATCAGGTTTTAAAGTCAGTCGCCATCAAAAAGTAGTGCTGATGGCATGTTTCAAGTGGTAGATCACCTACTGAGCAAGCCATCTGAGAACACACAGCCCTGAGTTCAAGCCCCAGTACTGTCAAAACCAAACCGAACCCAACCCAAATGCACACACAAATGTCAAATAAAATGTTAGTGGAACATCCTAAAATACTAATTGAGTTCCTCGAAGCGAAGGGGCATCTGCATCTATGAATGAACTAATGAAATGATGAAGATCAGACATGATTACATGTTTGCCTATTCATGTATTGGTAGGACATATATAGGTCTGAAAGGCCTTAATAGAATTTTGCAAATGAAAAGTGTATGTAGAATAGAAAAAAAACCTATTAAGGTATCTATCCAGAAGATAGAAAACTCATCACTGAGAAAACTATGTAAAAAAGAGATTTATCTCCTATTTCTAAGCAGTGTAATGACTGAAAGTCCAGCCTAGACAAAAGCTAGCCTCATTGCTTTACTTAGGAAATGGTTTGGGGAATCTAATTTCCCAGTCTCACCTCAGTAAGCACATCAGTCTTTTCACTGTTTTGCAAATGCTCCCCATTATATCACTGCTGAAAACCACAACTTTCTCTGCTGCTTTTTCACCTGTTACAGGTGGCTCCTTTACAGAGCAGCAGGATAACTAAGCACGTAAGAGCAGGGTGCTTGACTGTATTGCTTCGGTGTCTTTCCTAATGTATAAATAACACTCAGTTCCTTTGGAGAGACCAGGCACTGTTAGGATGACATTGTGGAGAACTGACACTCTTCTCTGCAGAGCTCCTTACTTTTAGCCATTATGCCAAGACTGGGTCCCAGAGTGAGATGCATGCTATATTTTCCCCTGTCCTTTTCAGAAAGCATCCATTTTGAGTCACTGGAAAACCTTCCAGGGGCCAAGGCTATGAATGAGTTCTTATCTTCTTTGTTGAAGGTTTTTTTTTTAATTAGTTTCAAGATTCCTCTTGACCATCTCTGTGGAGTACAGAGGCTCTCCTAAATAGAACCCTAACAGTTCTGTTGTGCTTCCCTCATGTTGCTGAGAATGGTATGCAGGTTGGCCTCACCAAGATTATTTGCAAGGAGATCATCCAATCTAGTGTTGCCAGACTTAGTGACAATCAATACAAGCTAGTCAGTTGAATTAGAGTTTTCCATAGAAGTCACCTCTCACATAATATCTGGGCAATGCAGATGCTAATTTAAGTTTGACACCTACCATAATAGATTCAGACTGTCTCTAATTCATGACCTTGAGCAAATTACTTGACCCCTTTGTCCGCCTCAAGATCAGTGACTTTTTTGTAAAATGGTAATAACAGGTTTCACGTCTTTGGGAGAACATGAAACGAGTGTTTTGTGTACAGCTTAATATGATGGCTGGCATACAGTATAGTATGCACTATCTAAACTTTGCTAAGTGGGAATCTATTTATATGTGATAATATAGAGCCTTGTGTGGCCACACAAGCAAAAATGACTTTAATCCATCCCCTGAATAGAAATAAGGTAATAGGCCTAGTCATCTATTCCCTCTAGTCTGGCAAGAGCCAAGCAAAAAGTGACTGAACCAAGTCTTCACCCTTTCCCATAAAGTTAGACATTGATGGACTTATGTCCATTTTTGAAGTAGAAGAAAACATCAGCAAATGCTTACCAGCAACCAAAAATCTGTGATATTGGGTAAAGAGGGTCAGTGTCTACTTTTCTCAGACAAACTCTTGAAAATCCTTACAATGCTGATCTTCTGTGACTTCTATCTAAGATCATGGTGTGTGAACCACTTTCAAACACTTAGCTCAGCTTTAAAAATAGCGACCTACATTGTCAAGGCTATTTAAATCACTCCAGAAATTCCCACTGACTGACTGACTGAACTGGTTTGCAACTTTAAGACTCACTTACCTATTGTTTGCAACAGATTGAAAACATTGCAGATGAAAAAGACCTTCATATTTCATATGAAATGAGAGCAGCAATGAATGGTGTACCAAAGTTGCAGAAGACTTCTGTTCGGGCCATTGGTGAAAGCAATAAACAGTTTCTTCCTAGCTACCTGACCTTGGACCTCCTCCTCCTGCTCCTCCTCCTCCTCCTGCTCCTCTTCCTTCTCCTCCTTTTTCCTGTTCTCCTCTTCTTTTTTGCTTTTTTCCTCTTTTCTCCTCCTTTTTGGAGGTATTGGACTTTGGAACACAGGACCTCCCATTTCCTAGGCAAGCAGATCTACCACTTGAGCCACACCCCCAGTCTTTGCTTTATTTTTTTTTCAGATACCATATCATTCTCCCCAATCTCAGTCTGGCTTTACACTGTGATCCTCTTTTTTCTACCTCCCAATAGCAAGGATTATAGGCATAACCCCCCATACCTGGGTTTTGGACCACATCTGGATGGCCAATCATCCCTAGAAAAAGGCAAGATTATTAAAAAAAAAACAAACCCTGAAGGCTTCCATGGTGATCTGAGTTTCCTTAGAAACAAATCAAGATCAAAAAAGGAATAATGTAAGAGAGGACTATGAGGTTCTGAAGCTTGTGTCAGATTTAAATTCTGTCACATTTGTGACCCTGAGCAAATTACTCTAAGCTCTCTGTACCTTATTTCCATCACCTATACAGTCAAATTATTCTGAGTCAATTTTTCTAATTCAGAGGTAATTTCACCTCCACGGTACAGTTAGCAATATCCATTACACTTTCTGTAGTCAGATGTAGGGAGATGTATACTTCTTATGTCTAGTGAGTAGAGGCCATAGATACTGAACATCCAACTGTACACCTGCTAATCCCTTACCAAAAACAACAAGCCAGTCAAAATCACAACAATACCTCCTTGCCCCTCCCTCCCTTCTCTTCCTTTCCCCTTCTTCTTCTTCTCTCCTCCTTCCTCCTCTCCCCTCACCTTCTTTCCTTTCCTCCCTCCCCTCCCTTTTCCTTCCCTTCTTTCCTTTTCTTTCTCTCTCCTTTTTTTTTTTAAAGATAAGGTCTTGCTATGTAGCCCAACTGGTCTGAAACTCACAATCACCCTGCCACAGCCTCTCAAGTTCTGGGATTATGAGCAAACACCACCACATCTGGTTGGGAGACTGGATCTTTCAGCACATGTGGTGATTTATGTGCAGACTATTTTAGGAATAGAAATGTGCGGCGGAGGTGACAGTACACCAGAAACTCACCCTAGGCAAAACTCTTCCCAGAGCTACACTAATTAAAAGAATGTCCAAGACTGGCCTGTGAGGCTTACTACTCCAAGCTAGATAGCCCTTACACTGCCATAATTGTGACACCAACTTATAGGCTTCTTCATATACTTCATTATAATATTATAGAACTAGTAGCTAGAATGACACTATTCTTTGAGACTTTGTATTGAGAAGTGAATTATCATGTTCTTTTCAGATAAGAGGAAACCAAAGCTTTATCTGATCCGTTATTCATTCCTGACATTGAATGGCACTGTACAAATCTAACAAAATAAAACATGACCCAGAATTTGATCATTCTTATTTCTCTGGAATTACAAGGATTTTTGCACAGAATAACCCAAGGTTATCAGGTATGGCAAATGGTATTGCAAAATGAAAAGCATTTACTCATTTATTGTGCTGTAAATAGTGGTTAGGTTGCAATAGCAAAACTCGATAATATACCTCAAAGCATCTTCAAGTAGTATTTGGTATTCAAGGCATCATTTGGCACAAGGTAAAGGAATCAAAGACAGAGAAAGGGTCATAAGCAAGAAAGAAACTCCTGGATGAATTCAAAAAGTGCCAAGTTTTGGCAACAGCCATGCTCATTTTCTATCCAACTTGGTGTGCTCCACTGGTAGGAAAGCGGGGCCTTTGGTATGGCTCCAGGAATGCTTGTCCTGTAGTGTCTTGTGCCATGAGTCAGTAAGGATTGATCAGGCTTCTGGGATCCAGCCAATGGCAGGTGTATACACACACACACACACACACACACACACACACACACACACACACACACACAGAGCCTGAGTTAGGTTGCATTTTCTTCTCTCTTAAAACATCACTGTCTCCTTTAATTCAGGCATTTTGATTTCATACAAGAGGTAGAAGCTTTCCTTCTTATGACTGCTTATGAGTGGGCTTCAGTGAATGTTCATGTAAGGGAAGCCATGGCATTTGGATGAATAGAAAGTCAAAGCCATATAGACAGAATAAGTAGGTTCTAACCATTGCGCAGATGTTACTTCTGTGATGTTAAGGAGGACAACAGAGAAATAGTGAAAAGTAGGCAGATAATAACTACTTTAAATACGAATGCCAAGCCTTCAGGAAACAAACATTTCCAAATATAGTCATTATAAATTCATTTCAGTTAAGCAGAAATGTGTCATGAATCAGGAATTTAACTATGGTCAAATACCTATGCTATGCCTGGACTGGCTTACTGGCTTTGAACCATGATCTTCAGATCTCAACCCCCCCGAGGAGCTAGGATAACAGTTGTGAGCTACCCGTGCCTAGCCTGAAAATATATTTTACCACATGAATTTAAACACTTTTTTCTCATTCTTATTTTCATCTCTATTACATGATTTAGCATCCCATGCAATAAAACTAACTGAGATGAAAATCCATGAGTGTCAGCGCAAATCTTCCCCAGCTGGTTGAATTAGTTCCATTTCCTAATCAGGTTGGGGAATGAAATCTGGATTAACTGGTTCTCTTCCAAAATTATGTAACTACAAATGTAATCCTCATTTTGTGAACAATCCTTTGACAAACCCCAAATATCCTAAGATTCTCAGTCCATATGTTTGAGAGTTCTTAAACATCACACCCCGTAGCTACCATTCACATCAGATGCAGCCCTGCCTTAAGTAAGACTTTGATGTTCATGAAATGCATTTGTGTCTTAGTTCATTGAATTCTCCAACACTTTAAATCTGAAAATGAAATTATAATTTGTCTCCTGTTGTCGAGGAGACCAGAACAGCCAGTTTCTCATTGCTCAGAGAGCTAAATAAGGAAACAGTTGACAGAGCAAATCTTGAGCTGCATTTCTTACAATGTGGTTTATATTTCTTCGTTGAGTTTGTAGTTGTACCTCCCAAGTAAATATGTGCTGTCAAGTAGATATGCTTACACATATTTACTGCTCTGTAAGGGCAATGATTATGTCTTCCCATTTCTATTGCTATTATTCAGAGTAATGCCAAGTTCATAATTGATGTTCCCTTGTGAAGGAAATTAATAAATGAATTAAGGTATATGGTGGTACTGGTATAGAATCTCACTGTTCTGTCCTCTCCACCAATTTCTATTTGTACCTGTCAATATGTACTTTAAACATCGGAGAGAAACTTACAGATCCCATTATGTATCACCCTAAAGTTCTGAAGAATTAGCCGGGTACTGGTGGCTCACACCTATTATCTACTAGCTACTCTAGAGGCTGACATCTGAAGATCGCAGTTTGAAGTCAGCCTGTGCAAGAAAGTCCATGAGAGTCTTTTCTTCAATTAAGTACCAAAAAGCTGAAAGTAGAGCTGTGGATCAAGTGGTAGAGTGTCAGCCTTGACCAAGGGAAATAAAAAGCTCAGGCAGGGTCCAGGCCCTGAGTTCAAGCTTCAGGACTGGCACAAAAATATTCTGAAGAAAAGTCATTTTGTGGTGATATCAATCAAGATGTATTATGCTTATAAATTGACATGTTTGGTGGTATTCCCTTTGGACAACTTCTTAAAGATAATAAAGTATAATTTTTTTAAAAAGCTGAAAAAATAAAGTTGCTCTCACATCATCTGGGAATAGGAAGAATATAGTTGTCATTTAATACCACATGATCACATCTAATGTACTTAATATTGACATAATGTCTAATGTCTAATCAACATCCAAACTTCTCTAATTACTCTAATAGTCTTTGTTTAGTTCTTGTTTGACCCAGTATCCAATCAAGCTTTATCCTTTGTACTTACATTTCCTGTCTCTTTATTCAACAATGTTTTAAAGATGCATAGCTGTTACAAATGTACAATTTTAGAAAAGATGATGCAGTCCTTTCCTCCCAATCTCAGTGATATGTAACACCTAATGATTGGAAGGCATAGTCTGAATTGATTCAAACACAGTTCCTAGAGTTCACATAGTACTTGTCAATGGCAGTTGTCCAATAACTACTGTTAACTGAGCTAATATATAGATTATTAGAATTGTAGGTAGAAAGAATGTGGAAGAATCCTTTCTCCAAAGACTCCTCCTAGTATAGTTTAGAGAGGATAGTTCAAGATGGACACACACATTGCCAGTGAATTAGAAAACAGGACAGAAAGAATCCTATAGCTTTTAATGAAGAAAAAAGTCAGTCAGAAATCAGAGGAACTCCCCCCCATCCCTTTCACTTCCTGGCATTTAGAGGGAGAGAATGGAAGAGACAAGAAGAAACAGCTACACAATAGATACCTAGGGAAGGGTTTAAAACATTATTGAAAACCACATAAAATTATTATTATTGTTATTGTTATTATTTTGTTAGATATGGGACTTGAACTTAGAGCTTAAGCTATATTTTCTCAAGGCTAGTGTTCAACCATTTTGAGCCAGAGCACCACTATTGGTTTTCTGATGGTTAATTGGAGATAAGAGTCTCACAGACTTTTCTCTCCACTCTGGTTTTGAACCATGATCCTCAGATCCCAGCCTCCTGAGTAGCTAGGATTTTAGGCATGAGCCACCAGCATGTTTCAGCAGAAATTATTTTTAAAAGAAGTAGGATAAAGGAGGGAGGATAACAAAAAGTAATCCTAAATTTGTACGATTAACATATGCTAATTAAAAATAACATTCTATCCCAGCCAGAAATCCTCTCATAGATATCTTGGTGCATAATAGCCCAAAGCATGGGCATGGTTGGCTGTTATATTTGTTGGTGTCACACATAAATCTATCCCTTTTATCATTCCTTCTTTAAGAAAAGATCTAAAGTGAGAAATAAATGAAAAGGAAGTTTGGTTTTGCTGATCACTATAGGGAAGATTAGCCAATTTGAATTAGGAAAGATTTGGAATAAAAACACAGGTATTATAGGGACCCTTCTGGATAATTAATCAGTCTTCATTGAGCAGCAATTTTAAGTCACAGTTCTGTTGACCAGTACTGTGTATGATACCGCAACCCTTATTGGAACCCCATACACTCCTCCATTTGTGAGCTTCAATGGCATCTGCGAGTTCCTTCTCTCTTGTCTAAGCACCAAATGTCCTCATGTCACTCATTCACTCAATCATCCAAAACCTCTTGTTGAGGACTTTCAGACCACTCATTAGCCAGGACTAGAGCTGTACAAGCAGACTGAGTGCTTGCTTCCACAGAACTCAGACATTGTAGACAAAGGAAAGGATTAAGGTTCACCCAACCTAGACATTGTCCTGGTTGTTTCCCACAAGCTGAACTTGGCCAAAACTTCTGAGCTCAAGGAGTCCCGTGGAGTAGACATCAGAGACAGGAAAACTTTTCATTTATCGAATTAGCCCATATAGATGGATTTTAACCAATCTTAACCATTTCATGCATTTTCTTCTTTCATTTAAGGCTTGGAGTTTTGCACTGAGCTGCAGTATGGAGCTTGAATAGGTTCTCAGGATCCACCAAATATACTGTGTCATAGCAATTGACAGTCATTACAGGATTAATGAAACACAGCATTGGTTGAACATGCCAAAATGACTAATCTAATTTCCAGCTATGTTGTTAAAACACTTTCACAGTCATCATTTTGAGAGAAAGCATTTATCTTCACATTTCACTTATTTATAGATGAGTCATAACCTAATATCGCTACTCACCCAATTTAATCAAAAGCAATTCAGTCAGTATTGCTGAACATGTATATGAAAATTCCAACATTTTCTACTATTTATTGTGAAAATCTGATTTTCATGGCATTAGGAATATATATTTAGAATTTACTGCTTAACACATAAACTATTTGTCTATTTACTTGTCTAGACTATAGTTCACTTAATCTTTCTGAACTTGCTTAATGACTTTTAGAATTCTAAGTTTAAAATGTATTTATTGAGAGCTATTATAACACACATCTGTAACGCCAGCCCTTGAGAAGCTGAGACAGTATACTCAAAAGTGCTATGCTGGTCTGTGCTACAGGATGAGACCTTGCCTCAAAAGTCATGTATTGAGAGGGAAAATGGATAGCATGAGGGGGGAGGTGACATGGATCGTAATGTAAAAGTCTTTTACAATGTCAAGAAATTATTAAAAATTAAAAAAGAAATATACCCTTTACTTGACTTATGTAACAGCAACACCTCTGTACATCTCCTTTATAGTAACAATAAATAATTTTAAAAATGAAAATGAAAAACCAGTGAAACCATGATGATATCAGGTTGTTCAAATCCTCAAAAAATAAAATACAATGAAGTTGAGTGATTTTTTTAAAGTAGTGTATTAGTATATTTAATCAATATGTCTTTCAATCCACTAAGCTTTATTCTCAATCAGGCAACAAACAGGAATAAATGAGAAGGCATCATTTAACAAGAAGAAAATGCAGAGAGACAGACAGAGACAGCTCAGAGGGAGAGAGAGGGAGAGAGAGGAATTGATATAACTGTGTATATGTTTTATGAATTAAAATATAAAAAACGATGGAAAAAAAGACTGACCTGGAAGTAGGAGGCTAAGTCCTAAGCCTAGCGTTTATAGCAAGGACCAGTAAACTTCACTTGTCTTTGACAATTTTCAAATGTGATGTTTAAAAATGTTTTTGCAACCAAGGGGTCTTATGGAGACAGTAAATACTTTCAGATTTGCAGGCAAAACTGCAACTACTCAACTCTACCATCATATCAAAAGTAGTGCCAGATAACATGAAAACTACCATAGTTCTCTCCAACAAAACTTTATTAAAAAAAGTCTATGCTTGACCTTCAAGGCATAGTTTGTTGACATCTGATTTATAGTCTCACCTGGGAAAAGTCATTTATAGTTTTGCTCTTCGATTTTCTTACTCATAGAATACAGGTGCTAGACTACATATTTTTTTCCCAGAAGTTGGGACTGAACTCAAGACTATGAATTTGAATGTCCCTTTAAGCTCAAAAGTGTCCACCTTCATCATTTAAACAAGTCTTTCTGAAATTTCATTATCTTTAACAGGATTGGAAGAGACTTGGATATACAAATTCTCCAAACTGTCTTCCCATCAGAAGTAACAGTTCACCATTCAGGGAAAATGAATAAGAATCCTGTTTACCATAGCATTTTATCCAAAGATAGAACACTATAGTAAAGCTGGTCATCTACCTGAATATGTACAGGGAGTTTTAGATCTCTGAACTATCAATCTTCTCTTATAAAATAGAGTCATTACTTAGACGAATTGTGCTTTAAATACACAATACACAAGTGGTTCCAAACCACGATAGAAAAAAAAAAACCCTGTAGTGGCTGTTTCCCAAAATTCAAATCAAGTTTCTTTGAGACCTACAGAAATTGACTCAAAGGTTCTCAAATGTGATATTACAGGTGGTTTTACTATTCAGGGGTGTGATAGCCAGCAATATCCCTCAATTGCTCAATTGGAATCATTGCATTATACTAAATTACCAACGGCTGCTGATTTTCTAGCATGCAAACACGTGAGCACGCACATGCACGTGCACACACACACATATATATTTTGTCAGTCATGGGGCTTGAACTCTGGGCCTGAGCACGGTCCCTGAGTTCTTCAACTCAAGACCAGCGCTCTACCACTTGAGCCACAGAGCCACGTCAGTCTTTTTCTGCTTATGTGGTGCTGAGGATTCAAACCCAGGGCCTCATGCATGCAAGGCAAGCACTCTACCACTGAGACACCTTCCAGCCCACATATATATTTTTATAGCGTATACACACACACACACATATCTGTATATGTATATATATATATATCTGTATATATATCTCTATCTATCTATCTATCAATCTATCGATCTATCTATCTAACCCCAAACATGCTCAGTCTGGCTTGCTATGTCAATGTCTGTGAGAAGATGCTTTCTTTACCACTGATCCTAAAGAAAAGGTATTTAATGCAAAGCTGCTCATGTACTTAACAAGGAGCGACAGAGGGTTACAGCATACATAGCTTTCTCAAATATGTTAGTGTTAAATGTGTTGGTCTGGGTCCTCTTTTCAGAGTTTTTAAATTGGTGATATTTTGACAGATTATATACAACTTAAACCAAATGTATAAACCTAGGGTGCTCGATTGTTATCTAATTCTAGAAAGACTTCTGATGGCTTTTCATTAGAATTAATGCAGACATGTATTCTTTTGCTTCTGTTCTGTACATAAAGGACAGTTGTTCTCCCTATGACAACCCTAAATTCTTTTTAAAATTTTTTTCTTTTTTCTTTTTATTTCTTTTATTTTTTTGCTTATGTGGTACTGGGGAATCATACCCAGGGCTTCACGCATGCTAGGCAAGTATTCTACCACTAAACCACATTCCCAGCCCCCAACTCTGAATTCTTCATGCAGTTTCATGGCCTCTCAGAACTTCCTGTAAACTATTAATATGTGGAACAAATGTGTACTTGATATTAAGTACAGAAATTAAAATGATTATTTAATGCTATAAGTATAAATATGAAAGAGAAATATATTATTTTACTAAATGTCTAACCTTTGCATATTCCCTAGGTCATTAATGTATAAAAATACAGAATATAAAGAGTTTTATAGGAAATAAAAATATATGCATCCTAAAATAAATATCACTTGGGGTATTTTTTCTTTCTGTCTCTTGTCTATACATGTCTTTCTCTTCCTCTGTCACTCTCTCTGCGTATCTCCTTCACTATCTGTCTGTTTCCGTTTGTCTGCCAGTCCTTCTGTTTCTAAACAACTGAGAAGATTATAAGGAGGAAAGATATTCTAAGGGTATATGTGAACTTTCCAGTAGGAATGGAAGCCACTATGAAAGTACTTCCAACCCCAAATCACCCTCTTATCTATATTCATGTTATACATTTGAAAGCTCTTTCATTTAGCACCATTTTATGAGTACAACTATGACAGATACAGATGTCAAGCCTTTACCCTCAAAGAATGGACAATCTACAACTAAACAGAGACAAGATAATATTGAATGTTGGCTGAAAATATGTTTTATGCTCTAATGCTGCATATTTTTGGGAAAAAATTGAATTATGGTTAGAAAATCTTTTTTTTTTTTCAGTCATGGGGCCTGAACTCTGGGCCTGGGCGCTGTCCCTCAGCTCTTCAGCTCAAGGCTAGAGTTCTACTACTTGAGCCACAGTGCCACTTCAAGTCCTGAGGACTTGAGCCCAGGGCCTCATGCATGCAAGGCAAGCAGTCTACCACAGAGCCACCTTTCCAGACCCAGGTTAGAAAAATCTTGAAGAACTATAGTTCACCTGAAACTCTGGAGGTAGGAAAGAAGGTCTACACTTAAAAGAAAATAAGTTCCATAGTTACAATCTGGTGTTACATGTATATAACAATTTTGATGACAGCTACATTTATCATGAAAATTATAATAAAAATTATGCAAGATAAATGGTGCTGTTCGTAATAATATTAGAGTTTCTTAATTTTCATACATCTTTCCAAAGTTCCATTTGGGGCCAATTCTAATTTTTATTGCATCTGCTTTAAATATAGGCATATTATCACTGCTCCCAGAAAAATATCCAGAATGTCCTTGTCCTCGCTCAGGTAATAGCAACAAGTAAGCTTTAGCAACTTTTTAATGTGTAAACATGATCATTTTGTAAATCATAGCAAAAAACACTTGCATTTTTGCAAGATATGTCATATACACAAAATGAGCTGAAAACATTGGAATGCAATACACTTTCAATGTTTGTACATCATGGAATAATTACTTCCCTAGCAAGGAAGACATTTACTTACAAAATGAGTAGACTTACAAATTGTGGGGAAAGAATTCTGTTGTAAATCGATGGGACACGCTAAGGTTTTATTAGACACTTTCTAAAAATATCTTCCTCCAACTGACAATAATAATACACCTGCAACTGAGAATTTTTCCAGGAAAGAAATTTTAGCAACCAGTGGATATATTTATTAGAAAAGTCCATAAAAGCTTCCAGAATGAAAAGTGCCCCTTACATAATGGCTTCTCCACTCAGTCTGGGTCTCAACCACCTTAGTATTGTCAACATTTAGATTCTGATTGAGCAGGCACTGAGCGAGGCTCAAGAATTCATTTCTCATAAGATGCTAGTTCAAGTAGCATGCCTTGAATAATAAGCTTAAACATGATCTTGAGACAAGAGGTAAACCATGGCTGCTGATTTCAGCTTCAGGCTCCCTCATGGGTGGCAGGTATCCATCGGGCTAGTGAGGTTTTACCTAGCAGGGATACTCCAAGAGAAAAGCCAATACCCTCTCCTTCTACGGTATTGACCTTCAGGCACCTAAGTCTAGACGAAAAATCTATGAAAACTTGTTTGAACAGGGTAAGAAGACAACACCACGTATGTCTCCTGTACAATACTGGCACCTCACATCCATGGTACTCTCCACTTCTGACATATAAACATCATGACTACCCTCTAAATGCATTCTAATTCATTTCCTTCCAATATTAACAGAGTGCCTCTGTTATGATCTAGAATCAAAGGGCTCCTTTCTTTGAGAAGAATCTTAGGTTAAGTGTCTACTTATTTTATTTTTAATTTAATTTTATTGTCAAGGTGATTACAGAGGGGTTACAATTACATATGTAAGGTTATGAGTACATTTCTTGTCAAACATTATTACTCTCTCCCTTTCATTCTCCCACTTTCCCTCCCCCCAACTCCCCTCCCCACAAGTTGTAAAGTTCATTTCTCACATATTGTCTTGTGAGTATTGTTATTGCATTGGTTCATCCTTTGTCTCACCATTTTGTTGTTCCCCTTTCTTTCCCCAAATCAGATAAACACACAATTGGTTAGCATGCAGTACTTGTAAGTGTCTATTTTGGAAGTTCTATCAGTACTCACAACTCCAAAAGCAGCGCACAGTATTTGGTGTGTTCTTGATCTTTGATTGTAGTTTAAGTTCTTTGGAAAAACAGATTGAAAGCTCTACAAATCTCCCCTTGAAGCCCTTGCTCAACTCTTCTTCAAAAGAGTGAACTGAGTACATATTGTACCTTAGACTTCTAAACTGTAAGAACACAAAGTGACCATTTAGCCCTAGTAGTTTAGGGCCAAGTGACCTGAGGACAGAATGCTGTTACACATAAAATAAATTGACAGGCTGGGCACCAGTGGCTCACACCTGTCATCCTAGCTACTCAGGAGGCTGAGATCTGAGGATCATGATTCAAAGCCAGCCAGGGCAGGAAAGTCTGTGAGACTCTTTATCTTCAATTAACCACCAGAAAACTGGAAGTGGTGCTGTAGGTCAAGTGGTAGACCACTTGCCTTGAGCTGAAGAGCTCAGGGAGAGCACCCAGGACAAGAGTTCAAGCCCCATGACTGACAAAATAAAATAAAATAAATTGACAACATCCAACTGAATTGAACATAGGTATCCCTACCAAATTATGACAATGTATTAGGAACCTTTTTTTCCTCCCTCTCTCATAATGGGCTAACTCTCACATCCAGTGATGGCATCGCATCCCTCTGTATGCCACATCCGGGATCAGCATGATATAGCCTGTGGGCATGGCTCACTGCCTGATATTTATAAATAGAGTTTTAGCTGGGCACTGGTGGCTCATGCGAGTCATTCTAGCTACCCAAGAGGCTAAGATCTGAGGATCACAGTTTAAAGTCAGCCCAGGCTGTAAAGTCCATGAGACTCTTATCTCTATTCAACCACTAAAATGCCAGAAGAGGAGCTGTAGCTCAAGTGGCAGACCATCAGCCTTGAGCACAGGGACAGCATGTAAGCCCTGAGTTTAAGACCCAGGACTGGCACAAAAGAATTGGAACACAACCATGTCTATGTATTTAAGTATTGTCTGGGTGGTTTCACATGGAGTTTGTGCCGTGTGACAGAGGACATAGGGCTTGCAAAGCCTAAAATATTTCCATCTAGAATTTTGTGGAAAATGTTTGCCTAACACAAACAAGGTGCTCTAATGCAACAAATACCTGCCTCACTTCACTTCTAGTGTATTATATACCTCAACCAGGTGTAGGTAGGTAGATAGGTAGGTAGGTAGGTAGGTAGATAGGTAGGTAGGTAGGTAGACAGGTAGGCTGGTAGATGACAGATTGATGGATCCCTCCAGTGACATGCAGTTTTACCACTCCACATATTGTCATTTGTTTTATAGTGTCAATAAGTAACTTGGGTTCTCTTATGAGGTCCCAACCCTCCTTACCCAGCTGTGCATCATCAGCATAGTGATTTTCCTAAACATGGAGACCAGCGTATAGAGTTGAACCAAACTGAAGTCTGCAGTTTTTCTAGGGCAATACTGAAGCCATGCTATTTGGGACAGTGAAATTTCTGAAAGCCATAAGCAAACATCTGATTATACCTGTAACTAAATTAGTGGAAACCAAATGGTCCTTTTGGCAACAAAACAAGAGTGGCTGTTATGGGCATTTGGTTTGACAGGGATTTTACAAGAGGCTTCACAATGATTTGAGCCCATAAAGTACTTGATATTAGAACTACAGATCCTTAGTGAATCTTTACTTTCAAGCCCAGTAGAGACACAGGGCCACCTCATTCATCTGGCATTTTATCATCTTAGCTGGGCTCCAAGGATCCAGCAGGAAAAAAGAAACAGTAATTGCATTCTGTAAGCAATTAACATTTTTCTCTTTTTAAACATTTTCCCCTTTATAGGCATCAGTTTTGAAGAATGGAAGAAAAATATAAACTTTCTGTCATCACCTCTGGAAAGGAGGCTAAATGGGATTCTTTCCTAATTATGTTCACCTGTTATATGTGTTAATTCTCTGTATTCCATTCATTTCTATCATTTTGCCAGCACCACAAATCAGGTACCTTGTAATTGTGTTTCATAAGCCAATATAAGTTCTAATACTGGCTAGGAAAGATGACAGATTCAAACGTGTTCCGAAGATGCTAGTGTCTTTGGGGGTCCTTTAAAATAAATTTATTTGAAGTCAATACTTGGAGATAAAATATTTTCTTTCTTTTTTCTAACCCTACTAAAATATACAACAAGTCTGAGTGTTCATCTATCCATATTCTCTAGTAGAATCTTATATATAAACTTACAAGAGGCTTTAATAACTGGGATAAAAGGCTAATATTTACGAGGCTTAATTGACTTAGTGATGGACCACAGAATCAGAGGCTAAAAATTATGCATTTTGGGGGAGATGTATAATTTTAAGTAACAGCCTAAAATTCATAAAATTCCCCTGAGCCACACAAAATGGACCTTGATTTCATAAAAGGTCCGAATATAAGTATTCAAATAAAAGGTCTGCATCCTAAATCTAAATGCCATTCTAGCATAACAGGAAGTCCTACTTTGTTTGTAGAAGATAATGAGCTGTGAATGATACAAAATTGATGTTCATAAACTTTTGATGATTCCAATAATTAACTTCTTCCTTGTGTGTATTCTTTTGTATAACCTCGACATCCTGCTGTGTAAATGGCATAAGCGATTTAGCCTTAAAAAAGCCAATTAAACTCTCATCTCCTTTTTGAAGCTTCTGTGCTTCAGTGCAATCCACTTTGAGGTGGGCACTGTTATAACTCACACCAGCGTGTGCCTCCACGTGGGTAAAATCAATAGGTTTAAAACTAAACTCAAGTCCAGGATTTCAAACTTGTGTGTTTCTTCCTAACTTCCCTATGCCTCTAAATGGCTGCTGCATAGCCAAAGAGAGCCTATGCAGAATGTGATGCTTTTTGTGGAAGAACATGCCATTGATGATTTGAACTTGCTAGGCCTTCAAGCATAGACAACTTCCAAAATGCTTCCATATTCATTGCTTAACCTGACCAATTTCTCTTCCTCTTGTCTTTAGTGTTCATTCTATAAGGATCTTCGAATAATCTTGCTCTGTTCAATAAGCTAGTCAGCCACCATATATAGTTATTGAACACTGAAATAGACTTAAGATATGCTTTAAGTGTGACATATACACACCATTTTGAAGGCTAAGTAGGGGGAAAATACAAAATGTCCCATTAATAATGTTTGTAAACATTACAGTTGAAATGAAAATATTTGAGGCTAAGCAAACTATCTAAAGCTGCTAGGTGCCAGTGGCTCACATGTGTAACTCTAGCTACTCAGAAGGCTGAGATCTGAGGATCACAGTTCAAAGCCAGCTCAAGCAGGAATGTTTATGAGACCAGAAAAAAGCTGAAAGTGGAGCAGTAGTTCAAGTTGTAGGTCACTAGCCTTGCGCACAAAAGCTCAGGGACAGTGCCCAGGCCCTGAGCTCAAACTCCAGGACTGGCTCTATATATATGTATTAAAGTTACATTCCACTATGTTTTTTTTTTACTTTTTAAATATGAATACTAGTGGCACATACTTGCAGTTCTAGAACTTACGCTACTGAGGCAGGAGGACAAGGAGTTTAAGACCAGCCTGGGCTATGTAAAAAGACTGTCTCATAAAGTGACAACAGAAAATTAAAAAACAACAACAACAACATGTGGCTGTCATTATAATTTCAATGGATGTATGCTACTCTATAACCTTGGGACAAAGATAGGAGATCCTCCCAGAGATTTCTTTGAAACTGCCATTCTTTTCTGCTTAATTTGTCTTGTGACTTCTGCATGTGTTCTGAGCTTTGTTAGCCACCTGACACAGTGAATCTGATAGGGACTTCAGGATAACACGAATAATGAGAGTACAGTAGGCAGCTATATATGTCAGCTAAAAAAAAAGTTCAGAATTCACCAAGTGCTAAGAGTATTTAGTAAAAAGTAATCCATATGAGATGCCTTTGTTCTCAGGCCATATTTATTTTATCAACTTAAAAATAATCTGAACGAGTATAGGGGTTGACATTTGCACACTGACAATCTTCTGCTGACGTGGCCTCCTGAAATCATTAAGGCCATTTGCCTTATTCGTAGAGAAGATGCCAGCCATCAATCATGACTCACAAGACAGCCTGCTCCAGGCCAATCTCATCTTATTGAAAAGGTAGAATGAGGTGAGAGTTGCTTTATCTGGAGCAAAGGTGAATGAGTTGAAAACTAAGGGGCATTGTTCCCTAAAGCACAATAAGTTTCTTTAGTAAAGTCTATAAAAGCCATAATAACTATATGTATTCCATGTATATTTCTCTTAGTGAAATCTGATATCTTAGATTAAGAAACATTTCTTTTGAGAGACAGAAGAGTCAAAATGCAAAAATCTATTGGAAATTTTGCTTTTTCTTTTTTCATTTCCTCCTCTTCCTCCTCCTCCTCGTCCTCGTCCTCCTCCTCCTCCTCCTCTTCTTCTTGTTCTTTTCTACTTCTTACCTTCACTTTCCTCTTCCTCCTCCTCCTCTTCCTCTTCATTTTCTTCTCTGCCTCCTATTCTTTCTCCTCTTACTTCTTTCTCTCCCATCTTCTTTCCTGTCTCCTATGTTCTCCCTTCTCTCCTTCCCTTTTCTCTTCTGTCTTCTCTCTTCCCTATTCCCATTGTAACCTGAAACTACACTGGAGCTTTTCTAATGACTCTTGGAGAACTTAACATCGTAACTCTCCAATGTTTTTGTTATGTTTTCCTTTTGCCCCACCACCCAACTTCTGCTGGGACTTTGGCTATGAGTCCTTGAACCCAGCCACTATTTATATAATTGTTCTAATTTCTTTCTTGCAATTACTTTTTCCCATTTTTTTAAAGTCTTGCCCTTCATTCTATTTCTTTTTCATCTCTCACACTAGGAAAATTTCTCTTTCTGGCAGGTTTCTCTTGTTCTTTTTTGGCAGTATTTCACAGAGGCACAAATAGTCATAATGATCAAAATGTTCACTGGCAGAGGGGCCTTACCCAAGGAGAAGAAACTGCTCCTCAGACATGATCTCATCAGTTTCTCCTCCACTCTACAAAGGAAGGACCCATCTCCCAGGACTGACAGCTGTGGGTGAAAACAACTGCACTCTAAACCTCCAAGGAAAGAACTGGGAAGAGTCATTCCCCACCACAAATATAGCTGCTTGACTTCCTTCTGGGCCTCATTTTTAATTGTTATCTTACATAAAAGAAAGATTCTTATTTCTCCCTAAAAATATAGCTTTAAAGTTGCTACTGTCTCCAGCTGAAGAGGCATGGAGGAAAAAACCCAAATTTGGTTTGTGTTCTATTTCTAGTTGTAGCCTTGGCTTTATATGCTTTCTTGGGTTCTGTGCAGAGCTCTGCTACTGTTTGTTATTTTCTACTATGTATTGGTCTTATTCAGATGGTATATGAGAGTTTTCTAACCAAAAAAGTTCCAGGACATTTTTATCTCTTCATACCAATTGAGATAGGTAAAGCCAACTGATACTCAAAAATATCACCACATGGTCACATACTGACCATTTGAATCCAGTGTCTAAATTAGTATTTGTAAGCTAGGTCTTCAGGCTTTTCCATTTATACTTTAAAACTTCTGACAGACTTTTATAACAACAATCACATTCAGTAATCCAAATAACCCTCTAAGGTTATTATTTCAACTATCTTTCACAAAATAAGAAAACTGCTAGACCACTTCCCAGAGTAATACATTGACTTAACAGGATGGAGCCTGTATTCCAATCTTGACTTGACTAATTCCAGTTGTGGTTCTGTACTTGCTTTTGTTTACACTATTTCTCAACATGCTAAGGGAAAGAAACAACAGAGATTCCTTTTCTACCTTTACTTTCACATCTGTTGGGTTTGTCAAGGCCTGTACTTCTTTAAGAGAACTTGACCTTGGAATGCTCCATTCATGGGCCTACTTCAGAAATCTCCTTCTACTTGTAAGAAGAAAGTGCTTGCCAAGTGTTTGACATATAATAGACATCATCTGCTATGGGTTTCTAAGAGGCATAATGGACATGCCAACATATTTCTTCTGAGCCAGATGTTGTCAAGGACACAGTGGAAGCTCAGCGCCTGCAGACACCTTCTCATGTTACTTGTCCCTCCCTTGCCACACACTAGAAGTTGCTTCAATTTAGAGGTAGGGACTAGGCTATGTCAGAATTCCACATGGGATATAAATTTGTAGGTTTTTACATCTCTGCTTCAAGACTGGGGGAAAATGATGCAAGTTCTCCAAGATCATTTTTGATTCTTTTAATCTAGAAACAAATGTTCTACCAAGAACTTTTTGTGGTGAGCTCATCAAATGATCATAATGTTCAATAGGTCTATATATTCATTGTATTCATTACAAAATGTCACTCATATGTAATTAGAATGCCATATTTATCAACATCTGACTTCAATGCCAACTCATTTGTTGCCAATTATGACTTATTCTTCTTAATAGTTGCATTGTCTAACACATAGTCCCTGAACTCAAGGCACTTCCAATATTCATTCCCTGTATTTATAGCCAATGAAGCTACTGAAGACAACAGCTGAAAAAAACTGGTGTGTGCCTGGTAGCTCTTCTCATATTCCCAACACGGCCAGCCTTTCAAACCAGTAAGGAATAAAACTTCAGTGTCAGCCGGGAGCTAGTGGCTCATACCTGTAATCCTAGCTACTCAGGAGGCTGAGCTCTGAGGATTGTAGTTCAAAGCCAGCCCAGACAGGAAAGTCTGTGAGACTCTTACCTCCAATTAACCATCAGAAAACCAGAAGTGGGGCAGTGGCTCAAGTGGTAGAGTGCTGGCCTTGAGCTAAAGAGCTCAGACCAGTGTCCAGGCCCAGAGTTTCAATCCCATGACTGACAAAAAAAACTCCAAACTAAAACATAACTTCAGTGTCTTAAAATTATATGAGTGGATACCCCAGAATATGTTCATCTGTGTATACATTTACTGCTTTACCAGAGTTCTTGATCTCTGTGCTGGCCCCCAGACATATTTTCCTTGAAAGGAGTCTTTATTTTGGAGCCCTTATAAGATATTAGAGTTATGTTCCTGTGTGTGTGTGTGTGTGTGTGTGTGTGTGTGTGTGTGTGTGTGTGTGTGTTGATATCTATAAGAATTTTGATTTACTGGGTTCCTTCCAGGGAGTGTAGTCTTACCAGGGTTATCATCAGCCTACTCTGCCATCAAAAGATAAGAGATGGCAAATAGATTTCATGAGACAGCAATGATTGTCAGGATTCATCATGGTGAACCTGGACTTTGTGGGCAGCTTAACTTGGAAGTTTATTGAGAGCTAGTGACAATCATTTTTGATATGGAAGACTATAATATATGGAGCTTGGCTTTTCAGTGGAAAAATTTCTTATATCTCTCTGTTTCAGAGTGCAAATTGTGCTTGACAGCATTGACAGAGCAACAGTGCAGGTTGAGAAGTCTTGAGCAAGAGAGAGGGTGCTAAAGAATGGATGGCTGCGGATTGGGAATCAGGAAGAGATGATGTTGAGTAGGGGATGTCTTTGGAATGTTATTAAACTCCGGTTTCCTGTTACAGAGGGAAAACTGCATTCCTCCTTCAGATGTGGCTGACTTCCATGAAAATACGGATGCCAACTCAGATATCTGAGTTTAGTGGAACTCTGGTTTAGTGGCCATAGTCAGTGAGTCCTCAGCCATGCTTCTTGCCAGTTACACATGAAGATGAACATGGGATTCTCTGCCACCAAGGTACAACAGCAAATGTCACAAATTTGTCATCCTCAAATCTCAGGATAGCCTGGTCTAAATACTAGCACAAAGAAGCATGCTCGCACTTGTGCTTCTGGCCTTGCTTACATTTTCTTCTCTGCCTTAGCAACTGCCACATCAGCATAGCCTTGGCCCTGATTGTTCCCACCCAGGTGTATCACTCCTCCTTTGCTAAGCCTTTTCTAATTTGTCCCTGATATCCAGTCACCTTAGCTCCTAATAGAATTTACCCTGTGTGTTTCACTGAACTTCTTTCAAACTATATGACTTTCACTTCAGTTCTTTTCTGTCAGTATCTTTGCTCCTGCTTCTTATTGTATTATTCTTCCTCTATTAGTTATAAGCAGTTTAAAATCAAGTCTTATGGTTCTAAATTCTTAGCATCTTTCCATGAGCAGAACATGGTTTGTTACAGAACATGGCTCCCACTCAATCCTGACATGGACGCTTCTGTTAAGTGTCTCTTCTTATGGGAAGACCTGGCCTGGTTCCTGAAAGAGCCACAAAAAAAAAAAAAGGAAAAAGAAGTTCATGACAGTGGTTGTGAATCAACATGTGTTGATTCAAGCTTTCAGTGAGAACAGCAGCTTATTGAAAGAACAGTACAGAAGAAAACTTTTCATGAACGAAACATATCAACAGGAAGAACCTGTACATATGCATTAGAATTATCTACCAGAGTACTTTAAATTATATATGTATATACATAGCATAACATAAATTATATAATTATAGATTTAATATATTATATATTATATAATATGTATGCTAAACTAATTATATATTATATATGTATATGTTTATATATACATATAATATATGTGTTAATATATTACATATTACATTTTATTATATATTATTATATTATATGCATATGTATAAGCATATAATGTATATTATATTGTATATATACATATATTATATATTTTTAATAATTTTTTATTATGAAAATACTGTACAGAGGATTACATTTACACGAGCAAGGTAATGGGTACATTTCTTATCAAGCATTGTTGCCTCCTCCTTTGTTTTCCCCCTACATATATATATATATATATATATATATATGTATATAGATATATACTTACAAATATATGTATATGTGTATGAGGGTGTGTGTGTGTGTGTGTGTGCTGCTCATGCTAGAGCATGAAAGGAGAGATGGATGGATGATCACATATATGACAGAAGATGACAATCAAGAGTGTAGAAGCCTAAAGCAAAATTTCAGAATTTGTTTCAATAATATCAGGAAGAAACTGAAGGATTTTAATGAGTGTGACAAAATTTTGACAAGGGTGAAGAGCTTTCTAACATGACACATATAGAAGGTAGCATTTAACATTTGAATAAGACACCTTTTAAATCAGTTAGATCTTATATTTGGCCTTCGAAAAATATGATCATGTTCCGGCTTTCCCAAGGGGATTTTGAAGACAATTTTCTATCCGTCTGGATTACATTATATCTGAAATGAACACAAATGACTGCAATAATGGAATAAAAATAAAGAATGCTTAAGTTCATTCACAAATACAATTTATCCATATCCAATATGTGTGAACCTAGCCACAAAGACTAGAGACCATTTACTATTTGCTAAAAGATAAGTTTATGTTAGGCGAAATGAACCCCAAGATAAGGATTCAAATGTTTTTCTTTCTTGTGATTGTTTCTAAAATAGTTATAAGATGATTTTTTTGTTGCTTTGTATGTCCCTCACCCACGGTAAACCCCTGTTTTCATTGTATTTGATGTTGGTATAATTTGGGGAGGGGAAGGGAAAAAACAAATTGTTTAAATAGGGATACAGGTGGACCCATTGCAACAAAGAAATGTACAAAATACTATGTCGGAAAAACGAACTTTACAACTTTGGCAGGGGTGGGGGTGGAAGGGGGAAGAAGGGAGGGCAGGGATGGAGGGGGAAGCAAAGGAGGAGGCTACAATGCTTGATAAGAAATGTACTCATTACCTTGCCCATGTAATTGTAACCCCTCTGTACGGTATTTTCACAATAAAAAAACTTATTAATAATAATGAAAAAAGAAAGTTTCAACCTGTGCCAAGAACAAAAAGCATCATCATTATTGTAGCCACTCAGAAATGTTAGAGTCTTTTTATATTCTTTATGCATGGATGTAGTGATAGAGATGCAAAAGTTGGGTCTAAACTATTGCTGAACATGGGACCATCAATAACTAGAGTTGCATTAATTAATTGTAAACAAATAGTTATTGTAAAAAGTGATAATTATGGAAATGCATAATTACTGTGAAAATATATTGTCTCTTTTCAAAATATAAGTATTGTGAAGAATAATTTGTGAAAAAAAATTGTGTGTGTGTGTGTGTGTGCGCGTGCGTGCTTTTTCACTAAGCACTCTACTACTTGGGACATACCTATAGTTAATTTCAGATAAAAGTGTCATGAATTTGTCTGCCTAGGCTGGCTTTGAACCTTGAACTTTAGATCTCAGCCTCCTGAGTAGCTAGGAGTTTAGATGTGAGCCAGGTAGGCCATTCTGCTGATAGTTTTTGGCAACAAGAACAGGACAGGCCCTATTACTTCATACCAACTATCTGAGGGAATAGTTTGCCAGTTACAGATGATATTTTGGATATTTTTTACTTATTAGATGATATTTCCCCACATAAGGTATCTGGTTATAAGCCAATGATAGATAATTCATTTGAAATAACTTCAAAGATTTTATTCTTCTCTTCATTAGCCTTATTTTAAGGTTGGCTTTGAAGTCATTACCTTGCTTCCTCTTGAGTATTTGCCAGTGCTTATTTTCCAGAAAGGTAATTATAAAAGTCAGTCTATTTCCACCTACAAAATCATCATCTCTTGGGAATATTTTCCTTCATATATACGTAATAATTTGCCATCATAATTAACTGAAGGAAAAAAGGAAGGAAGTAAATAAACAAATTACTTCAATCTCAAATATCCAAATTACCAAGCACTATTCTTTGATTTCCCAGAGGTAACTGAGATTTTCAGTCTGGACCATGATATTTAATGTCCATGTCTTAGTAAATGAAATAATTGAATTTCACTTTAAGGTGGAAAAGAACCATAACTTACTTAAAAAATTTTCTCAAAGGGTGGTAAAGCACTTTTTCCTAATCTGGGCTACAGTTTCAGTTAGGATGACTCAAACATTACAGGACTCAGATTTGATCATCTTGCATCTGATATGTCTTACACAGCAGGAACCTGGCACACTAAAACATATACTTCATGACTCTTCTTTCCTTGAGAGATTATCTTTCCATAATTTTCTCTGTTTTCAGGGGAGTAAAAGAGTAGATACCTGCCAAATTCAGATTATTATGGTAGCTAGTGCTTGAGATCCCACAGTAAATGTGTGAGAGATAATCTTGAGGCTAGAACAATCGCTACTGGGTACCATTTAAGGTATATCTATTGTTTGTAAATCTCAAAACAGACAAGATGTTTCTGATAGTTAAATAATTTAATCTAAATGTACTTTCCTTTCTGTAAGAATTTATATCATTCTGATTCGTCTTTGGGCTTGAATACAAACACACTTTAGAGTGTCAGGGGCTTAGTCTTTCCCTCAGTACAGCCATGGCAATGGTAACTATCACTTGGTATATGACACTTTCTTATTAATCTCTATTTTAGACAAACATGCCAGTGATTTTTGTTGCTTTTGCATGATATTTCCTTTGGTTATGTTCAAAGAATATTTCCTGGCCGGTGTCTGTGACTCAAGTCTTTAATCTTGTCTACTCAGGAGACTGAGATCAAAGGACATTGTTTGAAGCTAGACTGGGCAGAAAAGATCATGAGGCTAGTAACCAGTAAAATGCCAAACTGTAGTTATGGTTCCAGTGGTAGAGCACTAACCATGAACAAATACACAAGCAAGCAGGTGGTGGTCATACACATACAAACAATACTTTCCTTATGCAAACATGATTTACCCTAGCCCTTTGACACAAAGCATTTGTTTATTTTGAACAAAAATTTATGCTACTGAAAAGACAAAAGAATCATCCTTCAGCTTATTCAATAAAGTTAGATAAAATTCATGTACAATTCCAAAAAGCAAATTTGATGTGTGGGGTAACTAGAAGGTACGCTTTCTTAGTAAGTCACAAAAATTTACTAAGTCTGGTAAAATCATTGATGCAGATTGCAACCTATTTTATTTTGGCTATTCCACATTCAAATTATTATTTGTTGTTCTATGCCTTGTTCAAGACAGACTTCTTTATAAAAGATGGAGAAAAAGCAGTAGTACATTAGAAAGCAGTGCTCTGCAATCGTGATGAAAACCAGGAGATTCATAGTTCTTTTCTTTTCAGTGTTAACAAAAGTAAATTGAACTTGTTATAAGGACCCAAGCACGAGCTCACACCTACTAGGCTGATCCAGTACCAGTTGAGCCAGGCCTCTAGCCTTGCTTTTTCTGGTTCTTTTGGAGATGTAGTTTATTGAACTTCATTTCTTGGGGTGGGGCAGACTAGAACAAACTATGATTTCCAGATTGCAGCCTCCTAAGTAGCTAGGATTCTAGATGCGACCCACTACCATCAATCCTCCAATTTTTATTTTGTTTTGTTCATAGCGCTGATTTAGCATTGATTTAAACCCTACATTCACTATAAAATCAAATCCCGCCAGGAGATAGAACCCATATAAAAGACCTTATGTAGAACAGCATGCATGTTTTCCTTCCTTCTTGTTTGCATTAAACTGGAACAAATTAACTTAATGTTGCATGAAAATAAGTGAAGTGTCATCTTAATTAAAAGATGGAAGTGTTATATCCTTTGGCTGAGCTTTAAAAAGTACTTTCCATTTCTTAAAAGCAAAGTGGTTAATTTTTCCTGATGGTTCATAAACTATAATTTTATCATAGTCTATTTTGATATGTTGGACTGCACACATTTACGCTGTGGACTAGCTATTCATCATGATGAGAATGAAGTCACCAGATTTTAATACTTTTCCAGCTCTAACAATGATTGGCCATTGAAATGTCAATCAAGGGTGACCTTCTGCCACTAAAATGCAAAGGTCAGTTGTCAGGCAATGAATACTTTCCTAAAATACCACCTATTACTTTGCTTTATCAAGGTATTGTGATTTTCAGTCTTTTGAGACTTTCAGCTTGATGTGTGATCTCGTGTTCACCAGCCACTATGGACTATCACACAAGTGATCTAGAAACAGAGCACATGCCAATAGTAATGCTGCCTTATATTTACTTAAACCACCAAGGCATGTGCTTGGAACATCCTGTCTGTAAGCTTAGGGCATTGCAGAATTGTGTCTGTTCAACAATATTTCCAACAACTGCCTTAGCACTGCAGAAGAGAATGTATTTCCCAACAAGGAAACAAGCAGGCACCCATACAACAGGCATGCCAGAATAGTTCATTTAGCAATATGCATATTCAAATCTCTACCAGTTTTTAGAGATGAACACACTCATGAGTTCAGGAATAGAAAGGAGGTAGAGCCAACTAGAACTCCCAAAGAAAGAGAGGGTTCAATAGATCAATACTGATGAAAACTAAACAAAGTAACTTAAGGTTCCTTAAAGTGATTCTACCTTTCCCAATACACCAGCTGAGGTGCCTCTTGGTCTACTCTTGTAATCTCTCTTACTGATGTTCCCACAGGAAGGAAAACCTGGCTTTATGAGCTGATTTCAAAATTTCTAGTGTGTTTTCTTATGCATCATCTTCAGATATTGCAGAAGGTTATATTTGCCATGTACTCCACTAATAGAAGCACTTGCTCTCTCTTCTTTTCTTCTTTCTGTTATTTGAAGACTGTGGGTATTCAGAAATAGATGTTCCTTTTGACTTTTATTAACTTCTAAAGAAGCCAATGTGTTTTCAGAGATCATAGTAGAGGAAGTACAGAGCATCAGGGGGACGGAAAACTTTGGAAGAAGATAGAAATCAAAAAGAAAATCAGGAAAGAGCTCCCCTAAGCTTGCTGTGAGAAGCCCATTGATGTGTTTGGAAAGGCAAATGAGCCACATAATCACATGTGCAAAAATATATTACATTTCATCTATTTTTCATTGCAGTTACATCTAAGGGAAACAGAGGTGACACTAATGTGTGTGTGAGTGTGTGTGTATGTATGCGTGTGTATGTGCATTTGAAAATTTTTCAGCCTAGTGTTTTAGTAGCATATTTACTTTCCCAAGCATTTTTTGACAATGTAAATCAAAGAGCTTTATTCTCAGATAAAGAATTGTATTCCTACTTTGAGCAGTCCATTTGTATTAATAATATTCATATTGATAATTCCAAAATACTTAGAATGAAAACCTGCTTTCCATATTCCTACTTCCTTCCTTCATATCTCTTCCAACTGGGGCTACCATCTCTTTGGAAAATAGAGACCCATGGAAAAGTCTAACTTCAATATGGTTTACAGATACTCCAAACCTTTTAGGAAGAAAACTCAACTCTCTACTGGTCTTTTGTAACATCAGAAATGAGGGCAGAGGACAGGGAAGTTGATAGCTCTGCCCAGGCAAGGAACCCAGAGTTCCAATGTAGCAGAAACATTTTCTATACTCTGAATCCTTTCTGTTCTTCCAAATAGATGTGGCAGGCCAACATGAGGGGAAAAAAAGGTGCTAGAATTTCTGTACAGTAAATGTTGCTTTCCTTAGTTTGGCCTGCTCTCAGGAATAATAGCTAGCAATAATAATTCTAATAATATAATAATAACATATAATAATAATAACAGTCATGCATTCTAAGTACTGCAGTTATTGCTCATTCTATCATTTCATTTAATTTCAAAGCTTACAACTTTGCCAAGCCAATGCTTATTAAAACCTGGATTTTCAAATATTAAAAGTATAGTATCAAAGATGATTCAATTGAACTTATAAAACCTAATTTGAAATCCAATTAGGCATTTGTATTGAGACACAGAAGGCAGTGGAATGCCGAGTGCTTTGTAAGCCATGGCATTGGACATACGTTTTAGGGTTTGGACAGGCTTCGGTTCTAGGTTGCTTTATAATACAATTCAGACTCACATTGTTTATTACAATAAATTTGGCTGCAACTTCAGCATTTGGGCTCATCCTAATATTAGAAAAAAATGCATAACCTGTAGGTTCAACCTCCAATAAACGTGATTTAAGACAAGATATGCTGCAAAGTAGTGTCTCTCATTCAGAAGCTTTAAGCTGGAAAGCAGAGTGTGGGTAGGCTCATTAGTATTGCTGAAGAGTCTCCTGAGCTGTATCAAGCCCAGTGCTGTTAGGAAATGGACTCATTACCTTACTCATGTAACTATAACCCCTCTGTGCAGTATCTTTCCAATAAAAATATGTATTAAAAAAGGAAATAAATGTTTGCTATTTCAAAAAAAAAGAAATCTTTTCAGTTTCTTTAGAAGACTGCTCTAGGAGTTTGTCTACACACACACTTGGGATCTAGTAAACAGGGACAACAGTGGGGGGACAGTTCTGCTTAAAATAAGAAACCTTGAGGACTAAAGTTGGAGCTCACGTGGCAAAGCATCAGCTGAGATGAAAAACAGAGAGGCTCTGAGTTTAAGCCCTAGTACCAGCACAACAACAACAACAACAAATCCACAAGGGAACCTGGAGAAAGTAACTTCAAAAGTCCTCTTAAATAGATTATCTAATCTTTTCTTCTGAGTTTATCATGGGTTTACCATGTCTTCGAAAGAATTCCCTTTTTTGTGTGTTCTTCACAGATAGTGAATACTTTGGGACTTTGTCCCTACCCAACTTCTCTCACTTTATAATAACAGCTATATGGTGGGAAAAAATGACCATTTTTCTTTTGATAATTGTTAGATATGACCTTACAGCAATTTCACTTTTTAATAAATGTGTATTACTTAAATAGAATATTTTACTCAGTGAGATTTAGATGTGACAATGTACTAGGTACAGTCTATTTTTAAGTTAGGTGTATTGGATAATAGGAATATGGGAAATGGGCAAATATTTGACTATTTCCTCTAGGGGTATTAAAAGACCTGTATTAGTAGGTAATAATGAGTTACTAATCCTATGGTCAAATATAAGGATCTCAATGTGCATAGATTCATGAAAGATGCAGTATTTAAGCTTCTACATGAAACAGTAATAATATAAAACAGTATATATTCCATTCTGGTTTTTCCTTAATAATCACTTGATTAATATTTGATGGAAGAAAGGTTAGCATATTTTGTATTTCCTTCTAATTCATATATTTCTTTCTTGTACTCCATTCATTGATTCATTCATTCACAATATAAATGATCTATAATCAACAAAAAATAGAGAATAGTTTCAGCACTGCATTTATTTTTTCTTCCTCTGGGTAGATTTACCTCCTCACAACATTGGAGTCAAGCTTGAAGAAATGACTTGCTTTGGCCAACCACTACTCTTCCCCTTAAAAATCACAAGCCAGGCACAATGGCAACTACGTGTAATCCTAGTGCTCAGGAGGCTGAGGCAGGAGGATCTTAAGTTTGAGGCCAGCGTGGCTACAGGGTGAGACTCTGCCTTAGAAAAATAAAACCCATAAGCAATAAAGAAAATCTCTTTTGTGTAGTAGCTGCTGTTATGACAGCCTGGGGTTGAAAATCTGTCTCATTTGATTTGGGCTAATTCAGGCAGGTTATTTAGCCTTTCTCAGACTTACTGTTATAATTCTTAATTATATTGAGCTGGTGGAAGGAAGAACTGAGATAATATGACTAAGAAGAGTACAAGACAAAGGAGTGCACAGAGTAAGCAGTACATCCAAATTATGGACAATTCAAAGCTATTTAGGGGGCACAGCATGACACTGATGGCCTCGTTTTTCTACTTCTAGGAGACAACTGTTCCCATTCCTTCTATTGTCTAACTCCATTAACCAATACATAGCCAAGACTATAAACGGTTATAAACAGAAAACTGTATTCAATGGACAGAATTGGAATTCCCTAGACTGCCATATGGCGATCTTGTAAACAAATATTTGAAAGTTCTTTCCTTCCTCTTGAAAAATTTACATTCTACAAAACTTCATTTTCCTTAAGTATATAAGTAAGTCTATGTGAATTACATACATATGTCCCACATCTTGGTGTGGAGAAGAAAACTAGTGAGAACTTGAAGTCTGAGATCACAGGACTTAGATTTGGCTACCAGCCAAATGTAGCTACAGGAATGAAAAAGAGCAAGGTCATCAGAACAGCCCAGGCAATCCACTGAATCAAGAGAAATAATGTATTACAATCATTTTGATGCAATAAATTTCATTGTAGCTTGTAACACAATGATAGCTTAACTGTAAGTCTCATAGTGAGTTAGGGGTGGAAAACACCCACTCAGTGTTTAATGGTTAACTAGAAAGGCTCATTGGTCCCATCGTATATTAGTTCTCACATCTAAGCCTTATTATGTCAATAATGTAGACAATATTCTAGAGGAATCCATGTATATGCTTCTTATGTTCTCTACAAATCATGAAACATCACACAAAGAATAGTCTGTCTTGAACAAGAAAAATACAAATTCTTGCATTTGTCTCATTGGTGTGTGATATTTCTGCATAAGGAAATCCATTAGAGGCCAAGACTCAAGGTTTTTCTTGGATGCTGGTTATGTAGGCATAGATTTCCTAGCAACTCCTCAAATTCCATCCTCCTGGAAGGGAAGCACGTGTTCATCAACTATCACATCATTTGTACAAATTGTCAAAGCCCTGTGAGCAAGCTATATCATCTAGTAGTAGAGAGAACATTTTTGGGAGGCAAGTTTCCAGTATGCAGCCAAGGACTAATGTTGAAAACAGACTCTTCTAAAGGAAGCAGTTTCCAGCTTGCTATGTTCACTCTGCTGAACATTCAGTTTCTTTGAAGAATTGTCTTGCCTCTCTTCTAGGTTTACTCTGAGGATTAAAAGGGATGCTAATGGAAAAGCACTTGGCAGTACTGGCTGTGAAATGTAGACTCACAAGGTTCAGAAATTCTGATTATTATTACTACTTTCTGCAAAGGTCTTTAATACAGTTCACAAGCATTATCACTCAAATGATGTCTTCTCATTTGCAGAAAGGAACTATGGGGCAGTGGTACATATACTCCCTAGGAAGAAGAATCCTAGCTACCACATTTCTCAATTTATGTAAGGGCTCTGTCCTTACATTACTCACTTCTACAATACTGATACAGTCCATATAGTATTATTCATGAGGATTAAATGAGAAGCAATTCAACAAAGTGCTGCACACATTGCCTGGCAGAGAATTAATGTCCATACAATTTCTTAACAGAGTATTTCCCTCATTGCCAAATGCTTGTATTTTGGATACTTGTCTTCATGGCCAAATTATGAGAGAAATATTAGAACCAATTATCTTTATGCGATGGTCAGTAATCTAAGGAGCCAGGCCATTGTTTTCCAGCATATGAAAACTGCCCAGACTCTCACAACTTTTTCTGCAGATTTCTACCAGAAAAATTAATGTTCTTCAAGGTTAAGTCAGCATCTCGCCATAGACTGAGGGAACAAACAAAGCATGTTTGTTTTGTCAACATCCAGCAACAAAACTAACTCAGCTGTGATGCAAATAGTGAAGCTGACTGACTGATCATCTGGAGGATCTGAATGGGTATCACTCTCAAGAGTGGTTGTGAGTTTCATTTCTGAAGCTCTTAAAAATTACTATAGTGTGCTCGGTGTTGGTGGCTTATGCCTATAATGCTATTTACTCAGAAGCTGAGATTTTAGGATTATGGTTTGAAGTCAGCCCAGGCAGGAAAGCCCATAGGGCACTTCTCTTCAATTAACTACCAAAATGCTAGAAATTGTGTTGTGATTCCCTTGAGCAAAAAAGCTAAGGGACAGCATCCAGGTTCAAGCTCCAGTACCTGTAACAGAAAATCACTGTAGATCAAAGATTCCTTAAGTAGAGGAAAATATCTAGAAGGACCTAAACGTGATGGAAATCTAGCATCAGCAGAAAATAACCTAAAGGGAACTTGGTGAATGACAATTTCTCAACTTAATATATGGCTTGGAAATGCAGCATTTGAATGACCAAATATGTTTCATTTTAAAGACTGTCTACACAGTTGGAATCTTTGTTCAAACTCCAAAGCATAAAGAGTAAATCTATCTATCTATCTATCTATCTATCTATCTATCTATCTATCTATCTTTGCATCAAAATTTATTGCAATGGGTTTATGTATATATCATGGATATATATTGCAATTATATGCTTTACATATGCATATAATTGCAATTACATGAAGGGTAATAGCAATTATGTGTGTATATATACATATATATATTTATATGCTTATGCTACAGCAGAACACTATTCAAGAATCTTATACTAAGTTATTTTCATCTATCTTTTGATTTTTCTCTTGTAATTTTATATGGAAAGAGTAATTCTTATTTAAGACAAATCTCTTTGAATTCAAGAATAAGAAAGCATTTCTGATGATAAGATGTTTATTTCTCTTTGAGGGAGATGTATTAGGGAGGGGAACAGGGAGTAAACAAACAGTGGTGTGCCAATAAACAGACTGAAAAACAACTGCCTGATTTCCATGTGTTTGTTGATTTCCACAATGTAAATATTCACATTTGCACTCGATTTATGCTGCTAATGATTATCTGGCTCTCCTAAATTAGAGTTGTTTACAGCCCCACTCAATGGAGACATAGAGAAGGACAAAAACAGAGTGTAAAGAAAAGAGACATAGAAAGAGGAGAGAGAGGAGGAGAGCTTTAAGTAGTCATACTAGCATATTTTTTTAGTTCTTTACTATGTGCTTGATGTTTATATTGTTTATTTCAATTTATTTCTCTTATAACTCTATAATGTAGGTCTATTAATCTATTAGAGTTTGGGCCTGTACTATGGCTTGACCTCAGGTTCTAGGTGCTATCCATTAGCTTTTTTTGTTGAAGGCTGTTACTGTACATCTTGAGTTGCCCGACTTGTCCCTTTCTGGTGGTTAACTGGAGATAAGGGTCTTGCTGATTTTCCTGTCCCAGCTGGCTTTGAACAGTGATCCTCAGATCTCAGCATTCTGAGTAGCTAGCATCACAGGCATGCGACACCAGTGCCTGAATAGTTTCATATCCATTTAAATATAAGGAAACACATGCACATTCCAATTAGTAAGCTTAAGGACACATGACCACTTCATAGTAGGAAGAAATTGAGGTAGTCTCCCATCCTTTTTCTAAGACAGATACTTGTCTTCAAGTTACCAAAATTGAATCCAGACACGTTAACATAAACGCACAACCTCACTCTGCTCTCTAATCTGATGTATTCTACTAATGTCCTAAGCCAATTCTCATTTTTCCTGGGACCCTGAAATTGTAGTTACTGTACATCTGGACTCTCCATGATCACTTTTGATTCTAAACATCATCCACTTGCAAAGCAAAGAAGCTCCAGGTCTTCTGTAGAGTATAGGAAATATTTTATCTTAGATATGGAAACTTAACCTGCTGGGCTGAAAGCCCCTGTACCATATACAAGGTCAGCCTTCATTAATCTACAACTATTTAATTGATACTGTAGAACCTTCCATTTCTGGTGCCAAGCATATGTCAGATCCACAAGATAAAGTTATTCCAAACATATGCATTGAAGGAATGATCCTGTATCATGACTAGTCATGCCAGGCTGATACATACCACTACGGGGAAAGCTCAGGGACAATCTGAAGAAAAGGAATTAAAAACAAAACAAAACAAAAACAACAAAAAAACCAACTATTTTACTTTGGAACAATTTTATGTTGTAGAAAAGTTGCAAGGATGGTACAAATCGTTTCTGTATACCCTTCTTCAGCTTCCTCTGCTACATTTGTCAAAACAGAGCAGTATCTTTGATATATTAACAATAATTAAACTCAACTCCACTCCAACTTTTCTTTCCTGTTTTAAATTTATTGTTATTTATTTGTTATTATCTTTAAGTAATTGTGCATAGGGGTTTCAATTCAACATGTCAGTTTGATCTTGTAGTAACTGTTGATCAAATGAAAAGATAATGTGTGTACTGTTACAATTTTTGTAATTCTCTCACTTTAGAATTATACCTTGGGTTAGTGATACATCACTGAAAAGCTGTAGAAGCTATACCTTCCTCAAATGTGGTAAGCTACAACACACACACACACACACACACACACATACACATACACACACACACACACACACACACACACACACAAATCTGTCTTCTTAGCTCCAAATCTCAAGGTTTATCTCACTGAACCTTACTGTCTGAAAACAGGAGGTTTTCCATTATACTGGATGAAAGGAACAACTCAGAGTGAGGCATAAGGATATAAAGTAGAGCTGAAATGGAAGTTCTCCTTTTAGAATCTATCATCACATAAGTTGAGGATATTAGTCGTCACGTGGGATGATGTCTCTTTTTTTGTTGAAAGCCTGCGTTGGGAAAACTAGTCTGGTCTTGATCATCAAAAGGTCATTTTCTTTTGTAAAAACACCCTCTGGCAATCCTTTGACATTCAATATTCTCTGCAGCCCATGATCATGTGATTATTCTTAATTACATTGTGCAGTCTTACAGAATTGTGGAGTCCTTCCAAAAATCTCATTGTTTTCAATGCACACATGACTTTTACAGGAGATTGTATAGCAAGAAAGGGCTTTGTAGCTTAGGAAATAAAAATTTGCTAGATGTTTTCTAAGTCTATTCTTCAAAAATATTTTGTCTTTACAAATCTCCAAGGTCTCACAGGATTTTGAAAATCAAAGCCTTCAGATCCATCACTGACATTTTAGGGAAAATAGAAGATCATTGATTGATTCCTGTCTGAGAGCACAACTCATTTAGAATGCTAATATTCATCTGGAAACCTATGCACCTGACAATTGATTTTTTAAGCTAAGGTAGTAATAATTTACATTTTTTAATATTTCCAAAAAGATATAACAAAATTCATTTTCTTTTGCCTTTTTTCCCCTTTAACTTCCCTAGACAAGTTGCAAATTGTTTCTCAAACATAGTATTTCTGTGCTGTATTTATTTTATCTGTATTTGAAGAGTAGACCATAAAGAAATAACAACTAAGCCTTTATCAGAGGAAAAAATTTGAAGAGCAACCTATTGGTTTAATATGTTTATCTTGTAGCTCAAAGGACTGAGGAACATTAAAGTAAAAGTCAGAGGTTCACTGTTGTATAAATAAAATCATAATCCAGGTAGATAATTAAAGTGGCCTTTCTACATCAGACATCACGATCTGGTTGAATTAAATTTTCAGTTGCCCTTATCCCTAGCTTCAAAAGTCACATTCTGCTTTCGATTTGCTCTGGCACAAAAAATATTTTATACAAGATGCTGAATGACTAAATGAACAACAGGATACAGGGCTGAATGCTGCCCAACTTCCTATAACAAGCTCTATAGTGTTTAACATCAAAAAGCACTCAAAGCTGATTCCGAGGAATGATGACTTATAACAACAGAACTCGTGGTCCTTTCTCATCTTTTGGTTCCCACCATCACATTAAAGCTATACCAGAAATTATGAGGAAGATGCTGTTGCTTTTAAGAGATATCAGAAAAGTCTTCTGTCATTAAATAAATGACTTAGGTAAAACATTTATTTCAAAAGTAAGCCAAGGCAAAAACAATCCAAAACAAAACAAAATGTTTAAAAAAGCAACTCCACCATTCTGTCATTACCAGAGCTCCTCTAGCTACTTTGCTTTAGAAATATGTATCTCTTTTTCAAGAAGTAGGACATATTATTATTTAGACAGTTGTCAAGGCCTAATTTTTTTACCTTGGTTAATTTGTTCTACTCACAGTAGGGAGTTATGAAGAAGAAAAAAACAAGAGAGACACAAGATCTTAAAATGGGCAACCCAACTCAACATGATCACTGACCATTAGGACTTTTCTTTACTACTTGCCTCTAACTCAACCATGACAAAGAGGTGGCATATTTTTTAAAGTAATGATAGTCACATTATATAATTACACTTTTTGGATGTCCTACTATAGCTGCTGTAGTGAAAATCAAAAGTCAAGACAATTATTTCCATGCTGAGCTGGAAGGCGAGCCTTTCGATGGGGCGCTCCCCAACAGTGGCCATCAAGCATTCATCACGCTTGACCAGACAGCCAGGGCAACTTGGAAGGCGGATTTGAGGTGGTAATTCACTGAACTACAGGAAACTCTCACAGCAGTGCATTTTCAGAACTAGCAATTTTAGCCTCATCAGTGGTAATTTACAAGTGATTTAATGGTGCTGAATCATGGGCCTACTTCAACATTTATGAGTGGACATAAAAAGTTATGACAATTCCAAAGTGTAAATGAGTATTAATATTAAAAATGGGCTTGCATTTAACTGATATTCAATTTGTAAGATGTCCAATATTTAGATTTGGTTTTTGAGGTGGACGCCTTCCTCCAAATACAGACCGTCAGGGAGAGAGATGTAATTGCTATAAGAACACAAAGAACACAGTTCAGGGAACTGACAATAAAGACCACTGCCATGCGGGGAACCTGGCTTTTGCTGGTTAGAAGGGCTGCATTCTGTTAATCATGATCACATTTCTTAATCATTTTTCCTTGTTATCTTCATCTATTTTAAAAACAAACAAACAAAAGAATGTTAGACCTGGGCACTGGTGGCTCCTTCCTATAATTCTATCTACTTGGGAGGTTAACAGATGAGGAGCCCAGTTTGAACCCAGCCCAGGCAGAAAGGGACTTGATGCTCTTATTTCCAAATATTCAGCAAAAAGCTGGGAGTGGAAGTGTGGTTTAGATGGTATAGTACTGGCCATGAGTAAAAAAGTCAAGCAAGAACATGAGGCATTGACTTTAAGACTCATATGTGTATTAGCATGCATGCAAGCACACACACACACATACACCAAGATGTAAAGATAGTATTTATAACCATGAATATGTTGTACATATGAATCAAAAGCTACTATATAAAAAGGAATACAGAGAACAAAGTAGATGTATATCAGGTTTGTTCTTTCTTGCTCTAGAGTATACTGTTACATACTTCAGCTCTTATTGAACTTGGATTTGCAGCTAGGGTGCTGGTTATGTTGACTTCATTTTCTATGTATACAGAGGATAAAGGTATCAGCAGAGTAGATAATATTCTATTGAGAATTAGATAATAAAGGTTTTCATTGAGTACCTATAAGAGCTCTTGGGATAGTTGTTGGAAGAAGGTAGAAGGTTAGTGGGAAAAGAAATGAGAAACAGATAGATGTACCATTGATAAAGGATTGAGAAGATAATGAAAAAATGGGCCAAGAAATAAATAAGAAAGCAACTAGTCAGCCTAGACAGGGAGAAAAAGAGAGAAAAAATATAGTAACACTTGGAACTCCATTAAAAATGGAAAATGCATACATATCAATAAAGGTATCACTAGTGGAAATTTGTGAGCAATAAAGAATTTGAAGAAAGATATTATAATCCAAAGCAAAGAAATGGCTGACTGTGCACAGTCTGAAATATTAGAGACAAATATAAAGATTACATATGAAAATAGATGTTTTTTCATGTAAGTCACTCTAGAATATTTTATATACATAGAAATACATAGTAAATCAAAAAATATGATATGTATGCCACTATTGTCTTTTTACTTCAAAACTGGGTTATTCCCTTACTAATTAAACAGGTGTAAAATATACTTTAAGAAAGAAAATTCAAGAATGCAGAAAAGACTCAAAGTTTCTTAAATCATTTTCCAAATACAATCGAGTATTGTCTGATGAAGAAAAAAGTGCTATTATTTATTTATTTATTTGGAGGGGGTAATAGTTTTGCAAGTAGTAAAAACAAAAGTGTAAAACTTCTGATCTCTTTGAATCAAATATTTCTCACAGAGAGAAAATTTGACTACAAATGTACTGCGTGATTTTTGTTTCTTTTGTATGTTCTTCCCCCATGGTATAACCCCTGTTTTCACTGTATTTGATTCCAGTGCCCAGCGTCTTGCATATACATTTTTCTAATTTGGGGAGGGGAAAGGGAAATAACAAAATGCTGAAACAAGGATACAGGATGACCCATTGTAACAATGACATGTACAAGATACTACATTGAAGACGAACTTTACAACTTGTGGGGGGGTGGGGAGTGAGAAGTTTGGGAGATGGGGAGGGAAGGGATATTAGGGGAAAAACAAAGAGGTAACAATGCTCGATAGGAAATCTACTCATTACCTGACTCATGTAACTGTAACCCTCTGTACAGTATCTTTACAATAAAGTATATATTAATAAAAAGAAAACTTGACTACAGATTTGAATGGAAGGAAGGAATGAGCTCCAATCAAATGCTAGGGGAAGCAGTCCTAGACCAAAGGAATGGTTAGCCTGTAGAACCTAAAGCAGATAACTAATTGGTGCATCCAATGGTAGTGTGTCAAAAATGGAAAGTGGTGGAAGGAATGAGACAGGTTTAGTCCATGTGGGATTCTTATCAGCAATTAACTACCAAAAAGCAGGAAACTGAGCTGTGGCTCAAGTGATCGAGTACTAGCCTTGAGCAAAAAAAGCTCAGGGACAGTACTCAGGGCCTGAGTTCAAGCTCCAGGATTGATACAAAACATTAATTCCTTTAGGTTTTCAATACCATATTTCAGTTCCCCCCAAACAAGCAACCGGAACTTAGAAAATCTCTTCACAGGGGAAGAGAGTCAGTTCAAATAAACAATTGTCTGTAATTGAGTGTAAAACAAATAATGAACTATGGAAGCAGAACCCAAGATGAAGAAAAGAGACTAATTGGATGAACTGATCATAGAGTAAGAAGACAGAAATCTTTATTTTGTACACAGGATGTCTGTGGGATGGTGATAAAAATGACAGGCCCCAAATAAAATACTATGCAGAATCAGAAATTTCCACTGGAGTAAAAGTATATGTATTTCACTAAATTAGAGAGAACTACTTGATGTGAATGTCTCGTCCCTTTAAAATGTAAGTAAATAGTTTTATATTACAGACCTCATTTGATCTGTACAGTTTATATTTCATGAATCAAAATAGATCAAATAAAATGTTCTGCTCTTTCCTCCAAGTGTGTGAATGAGATCAAACAATAGGCATGCAAGCTCTCAAAATAAGTAAAAAGCAACATTATTAGTAGACATTATTAGTGTCAACATTTGTTGCATTATTTCATTATTTTAAGAAAACCATTTCTGGTGTATTTTCCAAGTCCAGCCATACAGATAACCCAATTTCAATGACTAAGAAATCACACCATTTTCTTCTATTTTGAAGGCATTTATACAACTTCAAAGCAATTGGAGATGTACTTCTGTTTCAAATACTTGCAATACAAGAGTATGAAATGTGGGTTAGTTTAAATGATTAATGTTAACACAGCCAGTGATGATCAAAAAACTGGAGCAACTAGTATGCCATTACCCTGCTGAGAAGTTAGGAGGGAAGTCTTAGAAGTGATTTTTTTTTTAGCTGTATGCTGGTAGTTCATGCCTGCAGTACCAGCTACTCAAGAGAATCCAATCTAGAAGATAATGAATCAAAGCTCCCTAGGCAGAGACTGAGCAGACTGTGAGACTCTGTTTCCAAAATAACCAGCAGAAATCTAGGGCCAGGGCCTGGCTCAAGGGGTAGAGTGCCAGCTGAGCTAGTAAACTCAGCAACTGTGAGGTACTGATTTCAAATTGTGGTACTGCTCCCTTCCAAAGAAGCTACTTTTCTGCTTGCTAAATCCAGCATTTGTTTATCCTATGATTTTGCTTTCCAAGGAATTTATTAGACAACCAATGGTTAACCATAGTTTGATTAAAAGAGATATTGTGAAAACCTTTAACTCAGAAGTTCAAAGAGCATGAGCTACTCATAAATTTCTGTAGAGATAAATAGATTGACCATGGAAAAAATAGAGAATTCCTTCCTTTAAGTCTTTTAATCAAGGTGTCCAGCTAGCAGAGTTTTCAAAACAGAGGTAAGATGTCTAAGCAGGGTCTTAAGCGATCAACCAGAGGAGACACCCACTCCATACACGCTCAACATGAAGAGATCAGTGGAATATATACCAGATCAGCAGCAGTACTCAAAGGGAAAATATTGACAGGAGATCATATATGTCTTTCTACCCTCTTAGCAAGTTATGTTTAATCTTTAACATATCACTAACTGGAAAGAAAACATATATAGGCTGTTTGATCACACAAAACAGAAGCACATTTATTTCAGTAGTGTGACAATGAGATCCCTGAGCTTCCACAATGACAACAATCCCTATTAGTCCTTACGTGTACATGTGCATGTATGCACACTCGCACACTCACACACGTACACACGCGCGCTCGCGCGCGCGCGCGCACACACACACACACACACACACACACATATACATGGCAAGCCTAGTTGCCTGGATAACTTAACATATGTCAGGAATGTTACTTTCTTTCTAGCTGAAACTTTCTTCATCAATGGCAGAAATAATAAAACTCACAAGGACCTAAATGACTTATTGGTTGTTTGAAAGAAAGGAACGTATGATATTCGTTCAAGTGTTTCTGTACCAAGAATTAGACAGCTGATTTTTATTTATTCTTTGTTTTCTTCTGTTCAAATTCTATTATTTTGTCATTAGCCTACATGAATTTTAAAGAAATTTTTGATTAGTTTTGAATGTAGTTAGTATTATAACAGAAAACAAAGTTCTAACAAATTCATAGGTCATTTCATTTATCAAGAACAATAACTATTAATAAGTTTTAAGGCAGGCTCATATTGTTTAGAAACAACAAACTGCTTCCCCTTTGATGAACTGAGTACACAGATGCTCAATCATTCTCTACATGTGCAGTCAAAAGATTCTAAGGAGGGTGAAGTATAGGATTAATTACCAATCTACAAATATCACCTTTGTTTACAACATTTACTACCCATGATACCTATGATACTAAACTCCAAATCACACTTCCTAGCAATAAATAAAATGTCATCATACCTGTTGTTAATGTAAATGGATGCTTTGGGTCAGGCAAGAAATTTCCTTTTAGTTTCTTTTCATTTTCTCTGTTCCTTAAAAAGCCTCAGTTTTTGGAAAGAATCAAGCTGATTTCCCTACAGGCTATGCTTTTCCTTTCTCTGCTGTAGGCATAACTCCCAAATTTACCTGAATGTTTACCTGAATTCTATTTGCCTGAAATCAGCAGATGGGCAGAACACTATAGATAAGGCCATAATGCATTTTATGCCTTGCTGTTGGAGATAGGAGGAAAGCAAAAACACCTGATGGACAGAAAATTAGACCTTGAAAAAATTCCAAGTTATATTAGATGGACATGAGGCTGATCCTTGGGAAATAGAAAATGGAGAAATAATGCCAATGATATGTACATTGAAGTTCTTCAAAGAAGGTCATATTTTCTATGACAGAAAGACATTTACTTGCTAAATTAAAACATGAATAGTGAATGCTTCAGTAAGCAGGTGTGTGTTTGCCTGTTTTCCTAAAAAACAAAAATAAAAACATCTGTGTCCTACATTGACTTTGGCAGCATAATCAATAGTGCTAGCAGGTACAAACAAGCTGGCCCTAAGAATAATTAAAACCTAATTCAACCACCTTCCATTTGTTTCGGTTTCAACTCAGCTCATGCAAAAGCTTAGTCTATTGTAGCTTTTGAGTATAACCTTATTATATATACATAACCCAAAAACTATCAGCTTTCCATAACCATCACTTAAGATCCATACTGTCAGATAGGGTAGCTTCTTGTTCCAGATGACCTTGAAGATTTTGAAACTTTGGCCAGTCTGAATTGAATCCTGCAAGTACAATATATATGCTGAGTTTTTAAAGTTAGTATAATAGAAAGATTGCGACACTAATACAGAAAACACTGACTGTATATTAAAATGGTATTTTGAATATATTGTTACATAAAATATATTATTTTAAAATTATATAAGCCTTTGCCAGGCACTTGTGGCTTGTGCCTATAATGCTAGCCTGTAATACTCAGAAGGCTTAGATCTGAAGATAGCAATTGTAAGCCAGCCCAGGCAGCAAAATCTGTGAGACTCTTATCTCCAATTAACCACCTAAAAGCCTGATGTGGACCTATGCCACAAGTGGTAGAGTACTAGCCCTGAGTAAAAAAACTCAGAGACAGTTCCTAGGCCCTGAGTTCAGTGCCTAGGCCCTTGTTTATGCTAGCCCTGAGGACTACAGAAAACTACAGAAACTAGAAATGCTTCTTTTGACATTTCTCAATGGAGCAAAACTGGGAGATGTACAATTAACTATGTGGCTTGCATTTCACACACATATACACATACACGTATTAGAGATCTATGGAGTATAACATACTGTACACTTTACCTTCTTCAGAATATGTGACTCAACAATTTCAAGTATAATAAAAAAGTAGTACAACCACTACCTTTAGATATTGTTTTATGATTTAAAAACATTGTGCCAGTACTGTGGCTTGAATTCAAGACCTCATGCTGTAGATTGGCTTGTCCACTCAAGGATGGCACTCTACCACTTGATCCACATCTCCTCTTGCAGCTTTTTGGTGGCTACTAGGGGATAAGACCCTCATGAATTTATCTTCCCAGGCTGGCTTTGAACTAAGAGCCTTATATCTCAGCCTCCTGAATAGCTAGAAATACAAGTATGAGTTCCAAGCACCCAATCAGGAAGCAATCTTTAACAGAACACAAAATCACTTTATTTCACGTCTCATAATGTTCACCTGGTTCAGGGATGTTATAGTATATACCAGCACATCATTATTTTTATAATTGAATAATATCCCATTGGATGGCTGTGTTTTCACTTCCTGTCTTTGATAACTAATGCTACCATTACATTCAGTTATGGGTTTCTAAATGGACATACATTTGTATTTTTCTTGGGTAGTTATTAAGGGAGTGACACTGCTGAGTCATATAATGGTTCTGTATAATACTTAGAAGCACAGCGGGCTAGACTCTTCTGTAAGATGACTGCATGTTACATTTGCACCATTGAAAGTTCTAATTTATCCACACTCTCACCAATAGTTGATTTCTGACTTTGTTTTGTAATTCAGTGAAGCCTAAGGAGTATGAAGTGGTATCTTGCTCTAGATTTTATTGTACTATGTTTTTTTGGTGTGTGTTGGTTATTTTATACACACACACACACACACACACACACACAGAGTAAGGTATAGTACAGAGGGGTTACAGTTACATGAGTAAGGTTGTACTATGTTTGTGTTGGACAGCTTTGAATTAGATGGTCTTTACAAAGGATGTACGAGTATTTGGATTTGTCAGATCCATGGGGGAAATCTAGCTGCACTACTTACATCCTTGATGCTAATTTTCTCTCTGTTCATTTCCTCTTCCACCTAAAGGCTCACTTGTCTCCATGGCAGTGTTCCTCTTCGTGCTGTGCCTACTAAGCAGAGGTCCCTTAACAGGTCAGGGCACATCACATGTCAAATGCACTAAGTGATAATGTTTGTGTAGTAGACTGGGGAAAATAGATGAGACTGCTCATAGCCTGAGACAAATGGCTTTGTGACATTAGCCACCCTGAAGACAGGGGGGATAAAAATGTAGGCTCACATAAAACTATACATTTTCTCATTTGTATTCATCATCTAAACGAGGAACTATAGACATGAACCAAGTCAGTCTGAGCAAATTGTGATATATGGTAACCCTGCCTATATCCATTTGGGGCACACTGCTTAGAAAGTTCTGCTCTAGAAAGCTGTGTATCTCTAGACAGAACTCATTACACTATGTCTGGAAACATCCCAACTGCCTGAATGCTTATATGGCCAAAGGCACAAAAGTACTATACATTCCCAAACTACTTCAGGGAGAAATGTCTCCTACTGGTACAAATGTGCTATGTGCTCCCAAACTATTTCAGTGAGAAATGCCTCCTATTGGTCAGTCTAAGAACTTAGGGCAGTAGAATCACAAATGGAACTTCTTGGAAAGCATGTCAAAACAATTCAAGGCTTCCTCTCTTCACTGTGACAGCTGTAGTATCTGATATCTGTAGTATCTGACAAAAGTAGTTCTCCAGTGAGTTGAGAGACTTTGTTCAATACTTTATTGCTTCAGGGCTCATTTTCCCCAATGCTCAGTCTCAAAAATAAATCCTCCTATGTGTCTTGCCAAAGACTCTTCCCCGAGCTTCTCAGCTTGCTCCTTTTCCCTTCTAAATAATGCACAAGGAAGTGGCAAAGTGCCCTGCCCCATCTGCCTATCCTTTTGCATTCTAGAGTCTTTCACACCACACTAATGAAGGGGTTGCATGTGATACTAGAAAATCCTTTTGTCATGGAGGTATTATTTGAAGGAGAGAGAAGAAAAAGAAAACCAAGCAAATGAGGTAAATGATTTCAATAGACATGTTCTTTTCCAGCTGTGTATTTAACTATTTTTAATTTTCATATTGAGAGTTTTATAGGCCAAACAACATATACAGCCTCCTGTGGAGACTTTCTCTAAATTACATAGGATTTTTTTTAATGTGCAATTTGGGCATCAGTCTAAGACCATTCAACGTCTTGCCATTATTATTATTTTTTAGACAAATCCATATGCACTACTTGAAGTTCTAAATTACACCCTGCAGTTTCCCCAGGAGATGCCCTTCAGGCCTGGAGACTATATGTTTGTAGTTGCTTCCAGCTGGGCTCTCAAGGGCATAGTTAAGAGGAGTAGCCCTCTTTCTGGATTTAAGTATGCTCATGGAATCCACAGACACATGCAAAGCAAATGGAGAAGAGATGCTATCCACCTTCTTCAATGAATGACAATCTGACAAAGAATTCTTAGCATATTTGTGGAATTTGTCCTTTGGGGAAGTGGGGTCTACTATCTGCTTGATTTCTCCCCAGGGCCCCTCAGTGTATTATTATAGATCATATATAGCTGTAGGTTTTTGAGCAGTGTAGCAAAGACTGTTTGCACTCTTCTATTCCTTATGGCTTCTGAGGTTGCTTCCTGCTTCTTATCTCCTTCCGGTATGATTTACCTTTCAAGGAGCTGTATGAGCAGATCTTGTTTGGGGCTTCCCTAGGACCCTCAAAAGACTTTTGCTAGTTCTTGGAGAGAGAAAAAAAAGTATTCCTTAAGCAATAACTAATGGTGGAAAGGATAGCGAATCTGTGTTGCTTTGTTTGGGGGTACATCAGGAGTACAGTTCACAGTTCCAGAGTCCTAAACAGGATTAGGCTTGACTTCATCTTCTTCTTCACCACTGTTCTATTAATGTCCATTTCCCCTCCCAGGAACAGGTTCTTAGATCATTTGATTAGAAGTCTTCAAGTAGTGGTTACTTTGTATTACATTATCCAGCTGTTGTGTTGCAAGTAAAATATCAGGTACCCAGTTGAATTTGAATTTCAGATGCACAACAAATTATTTATTATATCACATGAAATACTTTGGATATTATTTACACTAACTCATTTTGTGATATATATCTAAAATTCAAATATAAGCAGGCATTCTGTATATTTTTCCCCCAAATCTGGAAACTCTGTCAATCTTTCATAGTCAACTCTTTGAGATAATCATTTCCATATTACAGGATCAAAAAGAATTAGAGCTTGGAGAACTCTGTTGACTTTTCCAAAGTCATACTAGAGCTTCTGGTTTTCTGAGTCACACACAGATTTTTTAAAATTGTTTGTGGGGAATTTTTTGGCTTGTTTCATTTCATCTGATCTTAGAATTCTATGCTTTTCAACTCCCCCTTGGAAAATCCAAGTTGTCCCATTAACTCACATTAAGAATGTAATGCCCAATAACCATTTTGTATATTGAACCAACATAAAACGTGGCATTTTAACAAATGATGCCTGAAAATACAAATTGTTCACAGTAGAAACAATTCATTCATTGACAGATAAATTGCTACTGTCCCTCATTCAGAGTAAGTAGCACATTTCCTTAGTATTTGAGTAAGGCTAAATATAATATCAAGGGTCATAAGAGAGAACATACTGAAATGGTATTAGACTTTATTGGTTCAAAATAATGAGACAGTTCTAGTTATATCCTGACATCGTCGCTTCTATTTCCATAGCAAATGCAACAGAGTGCTCTCCAGTCACCAGCTCTGGCTTTGAGGTGCATCCCATGTGGGTCCCAACATCAGTTTTTACCAGCTAGATGATTTGAACCTTGGTAAGTGTCAAGAACTGTGAATGATCTGAGCTATGACTCTGCTTTCAAGCTAATCTATTACTCTGCCATAGTTTAATGGGTATCTGTAGAAGACACGAGGCTACTAGGTAAGAGGAAAACAATAGTGATAGCTATCAGCAGAGTAACCACATTTTGTGCCACATCAAAGGTTCAGGTGGCAACTGTACACAATACTTTGTACAACAAAAATCTGCAATTCTTCTCATGTCCAGTAGGCCTGCCTGAACTTTGTCTTGAAGGGAGACATTCTTGTCTCGTACTGGGAAATAATGTCTCTTTTGTTGTGGATGCAGGACAATGTCAGTCATCATTTGCTACACAAATATCACTGTAAAGGGAATTCACCAGAAGGATTGGTGATGCCTCTGCTCGAAAACCATGTGGAAAGCTGAAAATGAAATAGAGAATTGTCTCTTGGAACTGAGTCTGTCTCCCTACCCATGAAATAAGATAGCAATTCCTACCTCACACATAACTCTTTCCTTTTCACTTAGAAAAATTCCTTGTTTTCACCATGCTTTCATTATGAGACTACTATTGTGCACCTACTGGATATGTTCAGCACAAGCTGTCCAGCCTAATCTCCCCTCTTTTACTTGAGACACATACTGAACCTCTAAAATACGAATAACAATACTTGTTCCGCAATCTTACTAGAAATGATAACATAATGAATGAGAGATCAATTTTTGAAATTATAAGTGATTATATTTATTTAATCCCCCCCAACACTGTCTTTTCAGTAAGAGTCAGGCACAGAACCGTATGAATCTAATTTTGTCTAAATTTTATTTCTGGTTCACCACATTTAATAAACAAGGAACTAGAGCCATTTTCTATCTAACGCCAAATTGCAAGAAGGATGACAGAAAACTGAAGGTCATTTCATTAATATTCCATTCATGGATTTCTAATTTTACAAATCTTTGTGTGCTCTGCCTGCTTAAATTGACTTTTTATAAATTGACTGAAACAATAGGAATTGTTTCCCTCAAAAGGTCACCTGGAAACCTTTTGTGGATTGGTTTGCTGATACAGTTGATTGTCAAATAATGTAGCTAGATATAATCCAAATAGCTTTTAATTGTCTTTAGGGCTGGAAAAAAAATCACAAAATAATGCTAAATCTCTAAAGGGTAGAGAAGGCCTATTTACCTCTCCTATTTTCTAGGTTTAGAGAAAAATTTAATGTTAGTATCCACATATCACTTCCATCAGCATATTTTAATGCTTGATCTTTAAGAGAACTCACAAAATAAAACTTTTTATACTTTGAAATTACAGTAAATTAAGGGGTTGGGAAGGTGGCTCAGTGGTAAAGTGCTTGCCTTGCATGCCTGAGACCTGGGGCTCGATTCCTCAGCACCATATAAGCAAAAAGAAAAAAGTGATGCTGTGGCTCAAGTGGTAGAGCGCTAGCCTTGAGCTGAAGAGCTGAGGGACAGTGTCAAGGCCCAGAGTTCAGGCCCCACGACCAGACCCCCCCCACAAAAAAAGAAATTACAGTAAACTAAGATACTTTAATTGTATAATAAGGATGGATTCTTCATAAATCCCTATAGATGACTTACACTTATAAATTTATAGGAAAGATAGCTTTGAGTCTCACCTATTTCACAGAAAAACGATAGAAAATCAAATACAACATGAGCACCATGAAGGGAAAGAGGCAAAGGCAACTCCTTTACAGTTTGCAGGAGAAATACATCAATATCTGATTTCCAATCACATCAATAAATTCCAGAAAGTATTGGAGTAATACCTTTGATGGGCTGATTAAAATTGAGAATATTCTGAGGAGATAAACACCCAGAACCCCAATTCATTACTTAAAAGTAAATATGAAATAAAGACATTTTCAGGTACATTAGAATTTTGAAAGTTTGCTGCTAATGGACCGCACCCTGGGGGAAGCAGTGTGATTAAGACCCACACAGGCATAACTGAAAGGAATAAAAGAAATGGGAAGAAAAGTAAACAGAAGATAGTGAGAGAAGGAAGGAAGGAAAGCATAAGGAAGAAGGAAAGGAAGAAAGAGAGAAGGAACAACAGGAAAGAAAAATTGCTGTGAAATATAGTTACTGGCTCTAACTGGCGCCATCTTGGCATCTTGGTTGATGACAGGGATTTTCTGAAAACATTTCGAGATGAAATTCACTTCCCCAACCCCACCAGACAATAGGTGCCTAAATTCCTAGAAGCAGAGGTGGGGACTTGGACAATAGGCTCCAGGTCTTGCCAAACTTGTAAATCAACTCAAGAGAATCTTTGAACTCTGGAGCTCCCTGAGACCCTGCCCCACTGATGATCCTATTTAGACCTCACCACTTCAGCCGCCATTGCACCATGCCTCATGTCTCCTGACATTCATTCCTCAGGTCACCATGGCTCCCTCATCAACTGTCCATTAGAGTTGATCTGGCTTGTTGAGATTGTTCGCTGCTCTTTTTTTTTACTATCCTCATGGCTCAGTTTCTTAACAGTATCAAGTACATTCAAGGCTGCAAGTGTTTTGGGGGACATTAGTCTGTTCACAGTCACTAGCTTTCTAATAAAAACTCCCAATTCAACCTCTCCAAAATGTGGCTTCTCTGTATCTCATGATCAAATTCCCATATAATGGCTAATTCTAAGTAAGTACCAGAGAGAGAGAGAGAGAGAGACAGACAGACAGACAGACAGACAGACAGAGACATAGAGATAGACAAAGAGAGAATATATTTATGTGCTTGTGTAATTGATATGAAACTTTCAGATTCTAAGTAATATTTCTTGGTAGTTGAGGGTAGGTTGCAAACTCGATTATGTAATGAATACTTTTAGAGCTTAATAGAAAATATTATAATGCATTTGCTAATTATAAGAAAAGGAAGAAAACAAAAATGGAAATAGAATAGATAAATTTTCAGTAGTAAAACTAGGAACAAAACTTCAGTTAATCTAACAGAAAAATCAGAAAATAGAAAAAACAAAATTAAAAAGAAAAACATAAGGAACTAGTTGAAATAGTTCAATGGCTCCAGTAAGAATGAATCCGTTAAATTATTTTGTTTTATACCCACTATGATCAAGATACTGAAAGCAGAAATAAAATAACTTCAAATACCAATAACTAGAAAATTAAAATATTCCTATAAGTTTCATAGGTAACTAAGAAATAAATATTATGAAATATCCAGAAACAGCCAGGTGTCAGTGGCTCAGGCCTGTATTCCCAGCTACTTAGGTGACGAGATCTGAAGATTACTCTTCAAAGTCAACTCAGGCAGAAAAATCCATGAGACACTTTTCTCCAAATAATCACCAATAAGCCAAAGTGGAGCTTCATGGTAGAGTGATAAAGTGCCAGCCTTGAGCAAAAAAATTTTAGGGACAGAGCCCAGGGCCTGACTTCAAGCCCCAAGACGGCAAACAAACAAACAAACAAACAATTCAGACCAAAGTTTAAACAAAGACTGTCCATGTCAAAATTAGTGGAATAAACTGAAATATTTTTCTTTTCATAAAGATAAAGGAGGCCAGACATAAGTAGCTCATACCCATAATTCTAACTGTAGTGGAGGCTGATTGAGAGGATCAAAGTTCAAGGCCATCCTGGAATGAAAAGTTCTAGAGATCCTTTCTTGATGAGAATTTACCATCATTCTTGCTCCTATTATCCTTGCTACATGGGAACCTTGAAATAGGGATTTAGGTGCAGGTTTGGGAATGAAACTAAGTCCTTTTTTTGAAAACAACCTGTACAAAAAGGGCTGGAGCTATGGCTCAGTGGTAAGAGGAGTGCCTGATTGGCAAGTGTAAGATTCTGGGTTCAAACCGCAAAACCATCAAGAAAAAGAAGGAACTAAAATAAATTAACTAGCTGACCAATTCAGAAAGTTTAAAAAGATGTCAAATGATATAAGAGGGAAGACATGAAACTGAAAAGCAGAAACTGAAATGGAGAAACACAAATAAACAAAAGCCTTTGTAATAAATACATAAAACCTCCAGAAAGAAGAGAGAAAGCAAAGTAAATATTAAAAAAAGTCACTGGTGTTCTAATGGTTTCAAAAATCAGAGAACATGAACAATTTAAGGTAATGAACACATCCAAAACATTTCTGCAGCTGGGTGTAAGTGGCTCACATCTGTAATCCTAGCTACCCAGGAAATTGAAATCTGGCAGATTGTGGTCCAAACCAGCCTGAGTAGAAAAGTCCACAAGACTCCATTTCCAACTGACCATCAAAGGGCCAGATTGGAGGCAAGCCTCAAGTGATAAGACCACAAATGATAAGTAAAAAGCTGAGAGAGTTAGGTGCTTAGTTGAAGCCTTGAAACCAGCAATACACATGCAAAGAAATATTACATAACAAAATAACTAAGTAACTACTTAATAACCCACATTAAGTAACTAAAAATGAAATATACTAATAAGCATGAATCGACAAAATGCAAGGGAGCCAATGGTCCAAGTTCATAAAAAAACTGCTAAATAGGATTAATGATTTATAGGTAATTTCATCTAAATTTTCAGTAAAATGATTTCTACTAAAAATAACTTTAGTCTAACAAAATAACTTCAGTCTAACAAAGCCTGCACACTCATTTCATGAGGCTAGCATAATCTTAAGACCAAAGTCAAAGAAAATAACATAAGAAGACCAAATGTATTTGTGAATTTAGACGTGCAAATAACCCTACTCAAGGTGGAGGAAGCATGTGCTAGTGTTTAGCATTTGTTCATGAAAAAGAAAAACTAAAGCAAACTAGAAAAGGAAACTTCCTAAGTCAGTAAAAGAGAACCTAGAAATATAGACTCAGAGGTAAGTTTAAGTGACATCCCAGTGAAAATTCCCAAAATAGCTAAACATGTCTCCTGTCTACCTTTATTCAACATTGTATTAGCAACTCCAGCTAAGCAGAAAAAAATTTAAAATAACAGAGTTTAGGGTTGTTAGGAGGGGGGAAATACCATTTTTATTATTTCTATGTATTATAGATCAAAACGATCAATTCTGCAAATAATTAATGACAAGATTTACATATAAGGTGCATAATGCTAAATTGTAACATTATAATCCATAATAAGATTTTTATTTACAAAAGTAAGAAAACTAAAATATCTCAGCATGAATCAAATAAAAATGTATACTATGAAGAAAACACAATGAAGAATATAAGAATAAAGTGTACAATGTTATTGATGGAAATAAAAGGGTTGAACTATTACAGAAGCATACTGTGTTCAAGGATAAGTAGGCTCAATTGACTCTGAATTGACTCTGTGAGGTGGTCAATTCCTATTACAGTTTATTTTCACTTAAAGCTCATTCGAATTCTGAAAAATAATTTTCTGTGATAGTTGGCTAAAATTTCCCTAAATTAACACAGGTGAATATTGCAAAAGTATTATGTATAAAATTCCTTATTTTGTCAAAGTAATGCATGGATAGATCTCTAAATCTTGTATGCCATTCGTACCTCCCAGCCAGCATTCCCTGTGAGCCTCCTTCATTGCATAGCTGTCATATGATCTGAAGATCCATCTTTGTACCAGAAATGACTGTGATTGGTGTAAGCCAGTCAAGTATATCTTACCATTTCTTACAGAAGGTGGTTTCAGAAGCCAGGTCTGAGCGAATCTGGGCTTGGAGCCTGAGTTTACAGAGGCTGCTTCACTAAAGAGCATATGTTGTAATTCAGGCTCAGGAGTAGGGAAGGCAAGTTTTCTGGAAACTTCTACAAGTATCAAACTACCAAAGAGTTTCCAAGATACATTTGTTTTCTTTGAAATTTTCTGCCTCCATCTTGCTATACAGAGTGAGGCTGCAGCAGAGCTACAGCCATCACAGCAAAGCAAGGCCAGTCAGTCCAACTAAGACCCTTTATACTTTCTAAAATTATCCTCACTGATGCAATGAGAATTAAACATTCACCTCCAGGTCTTCCTAAAGAGTATTCTCTTCCATAATCATTAAAAGCATTGTTTAAATTATACAAATTAAAGCATGACCATTGAAGGAGCACAACTAGGTGTCCTATCAGTGCATGAAAGGGCTGAAGAGCAGCCCTATGAACTTCCTGACTGTCTCCTGCCTTCTGCATCTGAACACTGTGCTCTGAAACATAAGGATTCTCTCTTCTCCAAGCTTTTTCCCACACTTGCACTCTTCTACCCACCACAAAGTTGCCCACCCGTTCTTATCTCCATGTTAGCTCACTTGTACCCTATAGCACTGGTGGCTCACGCCTGTAATCCTACCTACTCTGGAGGCTGAGATCTGAGGATCTCCATTCAAAGCCAGCCCAGATAGTAAATTCTGTGAGACGTTTGTCTCCAATAAACCACCAGAACACCTAAAGTGGAGCTGAGGCTCAAAGTGGTAGAAAGCTAGCCTTGAGTAAAAAGAGCTCAGGGACAGTGCTCAGGCCCTAAGTTGAAGCTCCATGATGAATAAATAAACAAAACAAAAAACAAAAACAAAATAAAAACCCACTTGTGACTTCACCCTGAAGATGTATATGTGTGTTTTGTGTATATGTGTATATAGATATGTGTGTGTATACATATCTTTATTTCTATATCTGTTTACCTGTTTTTTTCCAGGTTACCAATTTACTTTCTCAAATATCTTATATAAGGCTGATATCAGTTAGTTGGCAGCTGAAGAAAAATTGTCAGGTGTTTGCCCTTTGGCTATTGCTGAGATCTTTTATTGATTTTTCTTAAGTATTTGTCGTCTTTCCAAATAGGTTAGAAGTGATATGAGGGATGAGAAGCGGGTCACCAATTTCTGGTCCTTCATACTTTGAACATGGTAATATGCACTCAGAACAAATTGCTGATTGAATTGCATGTCTACTGAACAATTTGATTTTTCTTAGTATATACTATCTCAGTCCTGATTGCTTTCCAGGTATCTTTAAGGTTTTTTTGTCCTTTTTTTTCAAATTGTTTAAACTGTTCATCCACATTTGATCCAATAACTCAAAAGATTGAGCTGTGAGTTTGGGTAACCTCTGAAGAGTAATAAATCCCTACAAGAAAGAGGCCCATTCAGACTCCATATTTTCAAGTCCTTGGGAATCATCTGTAAGCGGGGGCACAGTTGTATCCATGGAGGAGAGGAGAGGACGATGTCTATGCTGTATTCACAGTTTAACCCTATCCTTTCCATTCTGTACCAGCAGAAACACATTGCTTTTTTGTTCTGCATTCTTCTGTTCTTCTTGTTACTTTGTTTATAAAACTCAAGCTCCATGATAGTAAACCCCTTCTGTGGTCCTGAAAGTTGAGCTAACAACTCCACACTGGCTTAAATTCTGACAGCTATCAGAGTTCAAAAAATTAGCCACAAAATTATTAGTCATAAAAGTATTTAGGGAACCAGAATGTATTCAGAATTTTGCTGCTTATCATCAACCTCCCCTTAGGAAATATTGTGTTACTGCTTCCTATGGCTACCACTTACATTACACAACAGAAAGGGGCTGCTTATTTTCGTGATATAAAACTATAGTTAGGTGAGAGCTGAACTTAGACTTGCAAAAGATTTATTTTTTTAAACTTTTACTTAATCACGAATTAAATAGCTAAAATGATTAGTTTCCAGTTTCATTTACAAAATCTCTAGTTCCCACATTCTCACACTAAAATATACTTTATTAAGTGAGTATTGGGTTACTTTTTTTTTACCAAATTTCATAAATTCAAAAATCTTTCTTTCTGTTTCTGTCTTTTTGTATCTTTCTGTCTCTCTGTCTCTTTCTGTTGTCTTTTTATCTGTCTGTCTTCTTGGCTTTCTGTCCTTCTGTTGCATAGCCCATTAATCTATCTGGAGATCTGTGTTCCAAGAAGAGCAAAGAACACCATTTAAAGTCTGAGGTAGATAAGGGCTTAGATGTGCTTCTGCTATAGATTACTCTAAGACGGAGGAAGAGCCCCTGGTTACTAGGGCAGAGGGCTCTCCACCTTAGCCAGGCTGTACTAGGCTCTGCCCAGTCTGACTGTCTATATAAGTGGCCTATGTGCTTTGTTTAGCATAAAGCAAGCAGTTTCTCAGGGAATTTGAATTCTCAATAAAGAGATAAGATATACACAATACATTCCTAAAGGTATTGCATTTTTGGGTCTCAAATAAACTTGTTTGACTCAGAGTAAAACAAACTCTTCTTCGTCCTCCCCTTCCCATCCCCCTTCCCTTCCCTTCTCCCTTTCTCTTCCTCCCTCTGCCCCCTTGTTCTTCTTACTAGGATTTCAATTCAGGGCTTTACATTTGCTAGCTGCCACTCTATCACTTGAGCCATACTTCTATCTATTGTCCACTGGTTAATTTTGAGATAGGGTCTTCCTACCTGAATTTGCACCTAAGCTTTGAGCCAGTTACTTTAGGCTGTTTGGATCACAGGCACAAGCCATCACATCTAGCTTCCCTTGGTGGATATAGAGTCTCTTAGACTTTTTCTGTTCCAGTTGGCCTGAAATCTCAGTCCTCCAAATTTTAGCCAAAGGTGTATTCTAGAATGACAGGTTTGTGTCACTGCACCCAGCTACAGGTTAAGAAGGAATCTCACAAGGTTTTTTCTGCTGAGCTGGCATCAAGTCTCAATCCTAAAGATCTCAGCCCTCCCCCCTCTCCCCCACTCCCTACTAGCTAAGATTACAGGTGTGAGCCACTGGCACCCAGCTTCTTAAAAGAAAACATCTAGAATAAAAGGAAACATTATATATTCAAATTATCAACCATAATCATAGATTATTTTGTACATGACAACTCTGTAGAGTAATTCCTTAATATGGTAAACAGTAAGAACTAGTGAATGACGAAAAAAGGGTATCTACAATGAATGGGTAGGCATTTGTCATAACCACACAAGAGAGTTAGATGGAAATTTTTTAAGTGTTTTGATGCACCTGGGTTTGTTTTGTTTTAAATATGAATACAACCTTAATATATATAATCATTATGAGACCTGTGTTAAACATCGGACATATCCCCTCACATTGAGTAGGTAGGTGGTCAACAAAAGTTTAATGGATTTGAATCCAAATCCTACCTGAAAAAAACCCAGATAATCATACTCATAAGCGTTGAAAGATCATGACCATCTATTTCCTGTTTTGAAACTGCCATTAGATATCATATCTATGATGCCATACCTCATGATTCATATTTATTCATATAAGATATGTTGCATTTTCCCTTTTTTTCCTTTTTTTATTGTGAAAATACTGTACAGAGGGGTTGCAACTACATTGGCAAGATACCGAGTACATTTCTTATCAAGCATTGTTGCCTCCTCTTTTGTTTCCCCTTCCCATCCCTCACCACAGAAACAACCAAGATTCAGAACATTATAAGGGAATACTTCTCAAAACTTTATGCTAATAAGTTTGGGAACTTGGCAGAAATGGACCTTTTCCTAGCATTTTCCCTTATACTATGTTTCTCTGTGTTTTCCCTTGCTAGATTCCTGGAGAGCAGAGAATACATCTTATGTATTTGTTCTGTGCCCCCAAACTGCATGACACATATAAATGAATGAGAAAATGGATTGAAGATATATTCCTAAAAGTCAAATAAGAAATTGTGCCTCTATTAAATACAATACTTAAGATGCAATTTGATTTGAATCTCAAGGAGAAGCCTGAAGTTTTTTGTGCAATCTGAATATAAATACTCTGGAACCATGAATGTTAGTGAAATTTTAGTCTGAAAAAACAAATGGAAGGAATGCTTCAGGGAAAATTTGTCATCTTAAAATAAAAGAAACACTTCAATAATACATTTTTCCCTAAAGACAAAGCTACAGGTATGTGGAAGATGTTATAAAATAATGCTTAACAAACCTGAAGAGGAACCAGAAAAGCTGAGTGGGAATGCTTTGGTCATAAAACTATAAAACTCACAAGGGTAAGTGAGAAACCAAAGGGCTCCACTGTAACTTGAACTCTTCACACTGTCATTTCCACCTGATGGTAAAACTTGCATTGGCATCAGGACAGGCAAAAGGAGGCATTAAGATATATTGTCTTTGTCTTCAAGAGGAGAGTAGAAAAAGGAGAGAGGACAAGGGGATGCGAGCTAGCATCCACTCAATCATGCATTGAACACATCATAATTGAATATATTTAAGCAAGGAACTCTGCTGCCCTCCACAATGAACAGACAAATGAGATGCTTTCTTTTCCTCAAAACTTTCCTACCCGGTCTTGAAAATTGATTTATAAACAAGCAAGCCATGGGACTGAAATAAAGAGGGCTAACTACTGAGAGTTAACAAGTCAGAACATGCATCATGGAAGATGTGCTCATTTTCCTGAAAGTCACATTCATCAAGCATCATGAATCATAGCAGAATAGATGACTAATTAGCTACAACTCATCAAAGAAGGTTAGCAATATTTTTCAAGGAAACTGTTATTGGTGTACTGTAGAGTTATGGTTTGAATCTAAAATATCCTTCAAAAGATACTATGTTGATCCTGAATGCAACAATGATTAAATGTGGGAATTTTAGAAACTATCGGATCCTGAAGGCTTTGACCTCATCAGTGGATTACTCCATTGAAGAACTCATAATTTGATGGCATTATTGGGAGGTAGTGAAAACATTAGAAAGTGGCACTCAGAGGAAGTAGGTTAGTAAGGGATGTCTTGTCCTTAGACTTTTCCTTGACCTCTCCTTGCTTTGTAGCCGCCGTGAGGTAAGCAGCTTTCTGCTACATGATGTACTGCCTCGTGACAGGAATAGAAACAACAGAAAGAAGTGTTCAGGAGATAAAAACTCTGAAAACAAATACAACTGGACACCTTTTCTATGGTATCTCAAGCCAGGTATGTGGCTGCATACCTGCAGTCCCAGTACTGCGGAGTCTGAGGCAGGAAAATCATACATCCAACTTGGCTATGAAATGGAAACCTGTCCAAAAGAATTGAAAGAGGAAGGGGGAGAGAGATGATAGACAGGTGATAGAAATATGATAGTTTTTTGTGACAGTAATGAAGAACTATCATAAATATGGAATGTCATAATTATGGAATGTCATATACTTATTCAAAGCATTTATACAATATGTAATGATGAAATTTGGGTAATGTTCTTTTCTATTTCATTAGACATTTATCATTTCTTTTTTTAAAGAACCTTTGGACTCAAAGACTTGTCTTTGAAGAAGCAAAAGCATTACAGAAGTAGCAATGTCCCTAATCCCAATATAGGGGGATCATAAATCACTATCTTTTGTAATTTGTAATTTGTGTAACACATCTAATTAGAGATCCTTAGAAAACTCTGAGATTATTAAACGCTGTTTGGAGATTTCATACATTTTCATAATGTGACAAACCACAAAATTCTTTCTGAGATGGAACATCTGGGATATTAGAAACGCATAGTTACATAGACTTTGAGTCTCACTACTCAGAGTGTAGTCCATGGATCAGTGACATCTACATGGGCTGGAAGCTCAGGTTGTACCTAGGCTTATCTAATCAGAATCTATATTTAGTAAGATCCCCAGGTAAAAACTGTGCTCTTTCAAGTTTGAGCTGTACTGCTCTGAACAGTCCACGTTTATCATTTAACATCATATTTATAGAATCTTTTGTGGTAAGAGAAATCTTTTTTTAAAATGTTCTTGTCAAAGCTTAGAAAATATGAAAAAAGTCTTTTAAAGTGACACTTGGATATTCTAGGCATATTATATGCAAAAAGTACCAATAGGAAATAAAACTGAACAAGAATAACATGTTCTTCCAAGGAAAAGTATTGTCATTGCATAGTTAACATGAGGTAGCAGAAATCTATCTGAAAAGAAAGCAAGTTCTATGCTGTAAACTCAAATTAGAACTGATCTGTGACCAGTTACAGTCCTAAGGTATACTCTATGTACCAGTTTCTCATAGAGATGGGTCTCAGTACTTCTATGAAAATATACAGTTCTGTCCTGGTATGCCAGTCATAAATAATTAGCAAGTAATTTGTACCCCAAGATACCCTTTAAACACAAAGGACATATGTCCTTTATATTTTATTTTGAAAGGTTCTGCCTTCTTTTTTCTGGATGCGAATGTTTTCTCTTTAAATCATCTAGTAGTCTGTGCTTAGACAAAGTTGAGCACAGGAAGCTTTGCTGGGTCTTGTTAGAATTTCTCAGATGCCAACACTACTGTTTAAACTTTCTTTTATTTCAAAACAGTGAACCCAGGAGCCATCACGCCTTTAATTCTAGCTACTCAGGAGGCTGAGATCTGAGGATCTCGGTTTAAAGCCAGCCCAAACAGGAAAGTCTTTGAGACTCTTATCTCCAATAAACCACCAGAAAGCCTCAAGTGATGCTGTGGCTCAAAGTGGTAGAGCACTAGCCTTGAGCTGAAGAGTTGAGGGACAGTGCCCAGGCCCAGAGTTCAAACCCATGACTGACAAAAAAACAAGTAAACAAATATATAAAATAAAATAAAATGAGTCAATGTTCAATGCACTAGGCTAAAGAGTATGAATAAGTAGCAGGTAATGTCCTTGAGAAATGAAAAACAATTAAAATACGATTTTATGAAAATTTTAGATATTCATGATATGTATAATTTAAAATATGTGCATATACACACATAAATGTATATATATATGGGCACACACACACACAGAGGCAGGTACTGAATTGCAGAGAAAGTCATTCCAGTGGGACTATTTTCCTTTGCAGTCTGTTTCTCCCCCTATTTAGGCAACAAATAATACAGTAACAGAAAATATATCAAAAAGGAGAAGCTTAGAAGCTTAAAGCCTGTAATCCTTGAGGTGGCAGCCAAAAACATAATTAAGAAAAAACACTCATTTAAGTTTTTCTTCCTTTTCAAACCTAGTCTCACTTTTTAAAGACCCTGGAGAGGAACTACAATTTGGGGTCAAATCTGGAACAATGTAAGACTATTGCTAAGTAGACCTTATGACCTTATTTAGAAGGAAATCATGTGCCAACCGATTTAAGGAGTAGGAATTTTTTTAAAGGTGTTTTGCTCTCACAAAGCTGCAAGAATAATCCGTTCACACAAGGACATTAGGAACACTAAGTTATTGCCTCTAGACTTTACTTTCTTTTAGAAACCGACTGAGTTTTCACTGGCAGAATATGAAATAGCCTAGCTGACAAGAAAACCCTTCCCCTCAAAAGCTCAGCTCAGTTTGAACAAACATGACATATATAGGTCTATTGCCCTTCCCTCTCTCTACCTCAAAAAATAAAAGTTATATCTTTCCCATTTTTGACTTATTTTGCCTTTCAAAAAGTGCAAGTATGAAACCAGCCAGACTACAAAACAAACCAAAATCACTGTGACAATAGAAACTCAAGTCTCTTGGCAGTTAGCTGCCTTAATCAATAATAGATCAAATCCAAATTCAAGAGTACTTCTATGAGTGTGAACCTGGCCTACCAATTTACCAGAACATTTCTATAACAACATGTTTCCATAGTTTATCTTAACTCTGCATATTTTTCCTTCTAAAAATGCAAGATAGGGGCTAGGAAGGTGGCTCACTAGTAGAGTGCCTGCCTTGCATACATGAGGGCCTGGGTTCGATTCCTTAGCACCACATAAAGAGAAAAAGTCGCAAGTGGCACTGTGTCTCAAATGGTAGAGTGCTAGCCTTGAGCTGAAGAGCTGAGGGACAGTGCCCAGTCCCAGAATTCAGGACCCACAACCAACAAAATAAATAAATAAAATTAAATTAAAATAAAAATGCAAGATAGCTAGGTGCTGATGACTCAAGCCTATAATCCTAGCTACTCAGGAGGCTGAGATAGAAGGATCATGGTTTAAAGCCAGCCAGAAGGGAAAAGTCCATGAGATTCTTATTTCCAATCTCCACCAGAAAACCAGAAGTGAAACTCTGGCTCAAAGTAGTAGAGCACAAGTTTTGAACAAAATCTCAGGGACAGCACCCAGGCCTTGAGTTCAAGCCCCACAAACTGACCAAAAAAAAAAAAAAGCAAGACCTCTTTTGAATTCATCTTGGAATCCCGAGGCTCCTCCCCCATTCTTTTTATTTAATCTTATTCAAATAGGGGTGTGTGTGTGTGTGTGTGTGTGTGTGTGTGTGTGTGTGCGTGCACATGTGGGCATGTACATGCTGGTACTAGAGCTAGAACTCTAGAACTCAGGACCTGGACTCTGTCCCTTAGCTTTATTACTTAAGGCCGGTGCTCTACCAAAATGCACTGAGATAGGAATTCTATTTGCAGGCTGTCAATTATTAAAATAGCTCTGAAAAGTAGGTATTCGTTCCCTTATGTTTTAGTTGAATAAATTTGGATTGAGGAAGTTAATAGATGAAGAATAAAAAGCTGCTTACTTAGGCTTTATGTCCCAGAGTCTATACTCTTTCCTTAGCACCATACACATCATTATTCAGAAAATGTCCAATAAATCCTAATAGAACCAAACTGATTTGTAAAGCATGGTCTTCTTTGACTAGATAATAAGCTTTGAGAAAAATGCACAAAAGATATGAAAATTGGTAGCCATGGTTTTTTTTTTTTTTGCTTTTCAAAAGAAGCACGGCCAGCTTGCTAATCATTTATAATCTCATGAGGAAGCAAGCATCTTAAACTAAATGTTGGAAAACAAATACTTTCCATACACACCATTACTTGAAGGATTTTGAGGTATTAGGCATTAAAATCCTAAGTGTTAATGGAAATGAAGTTCTGATGAGTTGCTCACAACAGTGGAAAAGGAACAGAAAAAGTCTTTCTCCATTGCAAATATTTTCCTTTTCAAGAAGGGATATCTTGGGAGCCTTTCCCCTATACTGCCTAACTAACCAGTTAATGTTTGATTACAGCATATGCACTATGAGAAAATCTAGTGTTTTCTTTACTCACTGATGTGACAAAACATTTAAACAAAAGAAACATTTTCACAATATGTGTTTGTATAAGTGAAGGTCATTTTGGGAGTGAAATCAACAATTAAACCATGCAAAGTGATACATTCATTTGAAGATCTTTTATCAGATCCATGTCCTTCACACTCCATCCTCCCTCTTTGGAACTGGAAGTTTTTAACCTTGTCAACCTATTGCTGACTCCCACTGCTACCCAGGATGCAGGACTTCTTTATTATGGCTTTCTTGAAGGTTATCAATAAAATGCTATATTGGTCTAGAGCAACTATAAATGCCATTGTGTTAGAGACATTTCCATTTGTATAACAAATGCCTAAGATAATCAATTAAAAATAGGTTTATATTGGCTTATGGTTGCAGGGGTTTTAGTCTATGCTGGACTGTTTTTGAGCCTGTGGTAAATCAGCACAGCATGGCAGGAGTGCAAGGTGGAACAAAACTGGTCATCTTGTGGCAGGCCAGGAAATGAGAGGGGAAGTGCCTAGGGTCTTACACTTTTGTGGGTCCTTTTGAGCCCCATCGATTAATGACCTAAAACATCCCATTAGGCTCCACCTCCTCAAGGAGAGACCAGTTTCCAGTAGCTCCAAGCTGAGAACTAAGACTTCAAAAACATGAGCTTTGGATGACATTCAAGATCCAAGTTATAGTTGCTATTTAAAAAAAATCTTATGATTTTTTGAGCTGTAATTTATATAATAAAGCTTGCCACCTTAAAATGTACTACTCCAATATTTTTTAGTATATTGACAACATTGTACAACCATCAGTGAATTCAATTGTGAAATATTTCAGAAATCCCCCCCCCCAAGTTATACACTTTAACAGTCACTTGCCAGCCCTGGCATCACCTCCAAATCTTGGATTTTTACCTACAGTTAACGGTTATGTTTTTGGAAGCACAGGAATCATTGCTTTCCTGTGCTCAAGCAACTGTGATTGTATGAGAAAGGATAATTAACTCAATGAAATCTGTTCACCTTTAAAGAAAAAGATACATTTGGTAATAGATGAGCTTCCTCATTCAATAAATAAGAACTAAGATATACTGGTTGAATGAAATCTAGTAGCTGCTGTGAGGAAGCCATGACAGATAACACAGGGTGATGTGCTCTAGAAGGTCATGTCAAACCAGCAATGATGTCTGTGGATTGACAAATGACATCACATAGCACACATGGGGTTCACAGGTCTGATGCTGGGCAGCAGGTGGGTGAGATGGAAATTAGTGCTTTTGTGTGGCTTCTACAGGAAAAGTTCAATCTTGAATAGACAGAGTGATATGGGTTAGCTGGTATAGCTCATGTCTGAGATAGGTAAATGTGGGTGAGAAAGGGCCGTGCATGGTGTCCCAGGACAAGAGGTCCATGAGTATGGGGTAGAGGAGAGGATCACAGTTCTGCCAGCTCTGCAGCTGGCACACAGTGCAGAGGGAGTATAGATGGAGAGATATAAAGTAGTTTAAGGAGTATATGGTTTGAAGGCCCTGATATTCTACGGCCTTGAAGAGATAATGCAACGATACAATCTTTTACTTGGGAAGGATGACTCTGGTCCATTGGGGAAACCAGGTTAGGAAAGAGAGTTGGGTAGAGTTACAGTACCATGGAGGAAGGATGGAGCTCAGTGGGTCAGTAGACTTCTTTGGGAACATATAGAAGGTGAGAGTATCAGAAAGACTAGAGATTGTATACTATGAGGGAGGGACAGTGAGATTTTCATGAAAAGGCAAGACTCCAGGAAAGACTGGTTTCCCACTAGAAGATGGGTCAAGGGAATCTAGATGAAGGGGCAGGTTAGATGGAGTGAGTAGTTCTGTTCAGGATGTGCCACTTGTAGGCAGTGGTAGAATAGACAAGCAGAAGTGTCTCAGCAGCCTCTTCAAGTATCACAGAAAGATCTGAGCTTGGAAGCAATACGTTCCTTCACCTGGAGGTGATTAACAGAGAACAAAAAGTGATCATACAAGAAGTGTGGGAGGAGTCAGGTTCCTAAGGGTCAGTATACCCTAAAGGCAGGCAAGGCAAAGAAAGCCAATAAATGAGATAGACTAGGTGTTCATATGAGAAAATAAATAGGTTTGGAGGCAGAAGGCTGTGGGACATTTTATCCAATGGATTCTATTTTCTTTGCAAAAAAATGACATCATGAAGAAGATGGGAGGGGTCAGAAACTTTTAAAGTATAGGAAATCATATAAGAATAGTTAAGCACACCTGTTGCAACAATGAGAAGTACAAGTTGTCAGGTCAAAAACGAACTTTACAACTTGGGGGGGGGGAGGACTGGCTGGGGGGAGAGGGAGGATGGGAAGGGATGGGAAGGGTAAACAAAGGAGGAGGCTACAATGCTTGATAAGAAATGTACTCACTATCTTGCCCATGTAATTGTAACTCCTCTGTACAGTATTTTCACAATAAAAAAAAGGAAAAAAAAGAATAGTTAAGCACAAATAATCAAACCATCCTTTCTTATTAGGAAAACCAAGAAACAGAAGTCTGCTTGGATTAATATTCCACATAACATAAAAAAAGAAGAACAGTACCTGTGCTAATAGAAATCTTATAAGGGCTTAGGGAAGCTGAAATGCATGCAAAAATATTTCACAAGAAACAAATGCAGCTTCTCTCCCTTTCTAGAAACAGCTGAAGAAGGGGTGGCTATTTTCAGCTATGTGTAAGCTAGCAATAATGGTATTATCACAGGATGCAGCAAACACATTACATGATTATGTCTGGGCTCACCAGCAGTTTTCTTCTCTGCATATCTCAACCTTGTCACATAGAAACAAATATTGTTTACAAGTAGAAACACTGATGGATGCTCAAATCTATGACTCATCATTGCTACCTAGAATAGATTTCAGCCACCCAATTTCTTCTCCCCCACTCCACCCTACAGCCAGAAGTTCACAAGCTTTCTCCATGGTGATAATTAGGCAATCATAGTCAATATCTAAAAGGGCAGCCATAGTGAGGGGTATAAAACCACCTGTCCATCCTCTTTGGAGTGCCTCCAAATTTTAGATCAAGTTTTGATTTCATGGGTTCTGAAGCTTTTTGGTCCTAGGAGCCCCTTTGGCACTCTGGTGAAGTGTATGGCTTTTGATAGGCTTTAATATGAATATTCTGAAAGGCTTATTGTTGCACGCTTAGGGAGTAGCTGGGGGTAGAAAATGCCCTTGAGGTTACATCTTATCCGAAGCGCTGCTTTACACTCTTTCTCTGTCTATCTCTCTATTGGTCTGTCTGTCTGTCTGCCTGCCTGTCTCTTGCTCTTTGCCTCTCTGCCTCTCCGTCTGCTTCTCTGCCTCTCTGTCTGTCTCTTTGTCTCTCTGTGCCTGTCTCTGTCTCTGTCTCTCTGTCTCTGTCTGTGTCTATCTGTCTGTCTGTCTGTGTCTCTGTCTGTCTGTCTGTCTCTGTCTCTCTCTCTCTTTTTCTCCCTCCCTCTCTCTCTCCTTCCCTCTTGGAACCATGAGGTTAGCATCTTTTATACTACCAGGTCCTCTCCATCATGACTCTCTGCCTTACCACAACCCCACAGTGATTGATACTCTAAAACCATGAGTCAAAATATGAATCTTTTCTACTTCAAGTAGTTTGTCTCAGAGAATTTTGTCCCAGCAATAAAAGGCTGACTAACACAGACCACTTTTCATAACATGGTGTTGAAACAACTAAAACACAGAATGGTAAAGGAAGCTAATTGTACTGCAGTACAGTTCTCAGCATACTTTTAAAGCCATATTTATAATACAGAAACATGTGCTTCTGGGTTGATACATTAAATGGAAAGATCTAGTAATATTTTGAAGTGCTCCACGCATCACATGTGTAATGGCTGGTGATGTTTGCTGGTGATACAAAGAGTAGATTATAGGCTAATGGGAAGGCAAACCTGCAAAGAGATAAGTGGGCCAGGCTGACTCCATATTAAAGAGGAACACAGAGGAGCATCTGTTAGCTCAAAATGGCCTAGCAGAGATGCTATCTGTGTCCCGCCTTCTGGTCTTATCAGTGAATTAAATTAAACTTCCAACAAAGTAGGAATAGTCTCTGGATTACTGAGAAAAGAGAGTAAGAAAAAAATGAATGAAAAACTTTTCTGGTTTTCTTAAACCAAAGTTTAACACAAAATAAATGGTATGGTAAGTCTTCTTTTGCAAATTCATTAAATAAATAGCCCAATATAACAAAAACAGAGATAATGTAGCTCTTTGAATAAACCAGAAAACTTAAAAACATATTTTCTTTACCCATAATTTCACCCACAAAGAATCAAAAGGTTTTTCTAATAAAAGGAAATTCCTAGGACTCAACTAAAACAACCGTACGCTAAAATCCTGTCTTTGAAAATCAGAACTTAGATGTGAGTTTCATAAAGACATTTTGTAAAAAAGTCTTGCATAAGTTTAAAAGATTCTTGGAATTAGAAAAGTAAGAAGCACTTCCCTGCCTTTAGGGAAAGTAGGAGCATGCAGTTGCTAATAAACACATTAGAAACTGACCACTAGGAAGGAAGACCAGGTAACCAATGGAGGTTAGACATAGGCATGGTGGGAAATCCCCAATTCTCATTGCGAAGAGAGTTATCCCTTGAAGAATTGAAGGAGGAGAGTTACTTTGCTGTTCACTCAATCACCATTTATATCTGAAAAGAAAAAAAAGAAAAAGGAGGGAGAAACAAAGGTGAGAAAGAAATATGAAGGGGAAGAGATATAAAGGAAAGGGAGAATAAGAGTGAAAGAGAAGAGAAAGAAAGAAGAGAGGAAAGAGAGGAAGAGTAGAGGAAGGGAAGGGACTGAGTTAGGAAGGAAGGAGGATCAGAATTCAGAACACAATAGATATTCAATAAATGTTAGTAATTTCTCAATGCTATGCCCTTGACCATTTCATTTTTATAAGTGATGGACAAGTTCTTTTTAAAATCAACTAGTTCTCTCTTTTGAAAATTGTATGTTATGCCCTGCACTGGTGGCTCACACCTGTCATCCTAGCTACTCAGGAGGCTGAGATCTGAGGATTGCAATACAAAGCCAGCCCAGATAGGAAAGTCTATGAGACTCTTATCTCCAATGAACCACCAGAAAACCAGAAGTAGCGCTGTGGCTCAAGTGGTAGAGTGCTTGCCTTGAGCTGAAGAGTTCAGGGACAGTGCACAGGCCCAGAGTTCAAGCCCCATGACTAACAATAAAAAAAAGACAAAAAATGCATGTTGTCCAAAGGTCACATATTTTCATGAATTTTAAATAATCAGCAAATTTCCTGAAAGTCCAGGGTTTGCCATTAACTGCAGAAAATATCAATGTACTATGGCCTTGAAATGAGCAGTAAGCAGCAGTGCTAGGAACATACTTCCAAGTGAAATAATAAAATATTCTCAGGAGATAATGGCCAACATTCCTTCAAATACTGATCAATGGAATCAGTAACTTTTGCTACCTAAGCAATAAACCAAGAACACAATGGACATGTCTGCATAGAATGCTAGCTGCTGTAATAGTCTCTAATATTTTATAATATTTATCTTCACAGTCATAAGTAGATATAGGGTACCTAGTCATAAAATGTTAACATTAAGTGAGCCTTAGTAATGTCTTATCACCCCACTATTGTAGTACAAAGTAAAGTTGTAAGGAAAGCTTAGAGGGGTATTAGAAGATTAAGTCTAGTATAAAGTCCCTCAGTCTGATCATTTCTTAATATAGCCATATTGTTTCCTTATATTAAGAACTAAACAAATAAGATTTGTTCTAATCAGGGAAGAGACAATGGATAGAGGAGGTGAGGGTTGCGGAACTCAGGACTATCTTTATGAACAGTCCCATAATGTTATTTTTCTGGTTCAGCTTCAGCTACCCCGAGAAGTGCTCAGTAGGGCAGTGCTGATTAGACCCCCATTCTTGACATTCATGTGCAAGTCACCCTATTTATCTGCATATCAGTACAGTGTTAAAAATAGAACTTGCATAAATTAAGAGTCAAATGTGTTGTCTAGAAAAGCCTACAATGGATCACTTGGGCCGGAGGCATTCAGAAGGCTTTCCCCAGTTCCCCAGTGTTCCACATACTGCCGAAAGACCCATTACTGACAGATCCAGCAGCAGCCTGAAATGTAAACAATTTCCTTCATGATGTCCTTGAGGAGCCACCAAGAAGACTGTCTACTCTCACTCTTTCACTAACAATTCTACTTCTTAGAGTCTTGAGCCTCTCATTTAAGTATCAGAACTTTTATATGGAGAAAGAACTATGGAATCAGACAAACCTATGTCACATCATTTCTAAAACCGAAGATGACAGAACCTCGACTCCCAGAATTTCGTATGCTTCTTATAAAATCATACATTCCTTTGACATATATGAAAAACTGTATATTCCTTTGAAATCTGTATCATATATTATATAATATTTTATATATTATAAATACATATTCATATTATATACTATATTACCTATATTATATAATTATATGATATGTAGCAACAATTTGAGCTATGACATGAAGTATTTTCAGAAAAACATCATCACTATAATGAGATTCAATTATTTTTGTGTTGGTAACCTTGGGATCAAATAACATAACCAACTGAACCCATTGGGACTAAGAAACAACTTTTTTCACTATGTAAATGGATTTTTTTAAGTAACATATAAATCTCTGACAGGAATAAAATCAAATTTCATGTTGAATTAATGATAGGCCTTTTCAAATGTAATCTGCAGAAAGTAGACAACCTGAAAATTGAAAACAGGTAGATAAAAGTCACATCAATAAGAATCTGTTAACGAATTCTAATGTGCCACATAGGTAGGATTAGCAAGGACCTATCTGAATTATCTGCATAGGGAAACTAACCTGGAAGATACAGGCAATATGCATTCGATTCTTACTGAAAGTTTATGAAAGAATTCTTTATGACAATAGCATTTAATTCTTTTCACTCTCCCAAGTTATACTCATGAAAAACCGCCTGAAAGTCCTATTTATAGTCACACAGACCAATGTTGGTTTAACAGGGAAGGCCATTATGTCACAAACAGTAAATCCTTCGCCCTTGGGCTTTAATTAAAAGACATTTATCACCCAGACACTAAATGAATTTGAAGCAAATAGAAGAGCAAAATGTCACCTTTTACATTGCTGACGATTCTGGAAGATTGTTGACTGGGAGAGCCAAACATTCCACATTTAAAGAGCACCACATTTAAAAACAATCCTCCATATTTAACTGGTTTGCATACCAGGTCCTCAAAACTAAACATTTGCACATTTAAAAGGTAGACACAATATTCCAACAACCGTGCCAAGAGTGCAATCATATAATGCCTGACACATCTATGCTGGAAAATTAACAACATCTGCACAACCCAAGGCAGTCCTTATCAAATCTGAATCTCCAGCAGAGAAAGAAACTCCTAGACTCCTTTGCTTAGATTCTGTAGCACTTAATTCAGTGTAGATAAAGAACAGGCTCTAAAACCAAACTCTCTAGAGGTAGGTTTGAGTCCCTCCTCTGTTCCTTCCTGGACTTCTCTGTTTCAATTTTCTTGTCTGCAATGTAAAGGTAATAACAGCATCTAATTCACAGCGTTCATGTTAGGGTTTATTTTAGCTTGGTTTTACCAAAGCAAACTCCAAGACAAAGATTTTGTGCAAGTTTGAAGAACTTCACTAGGAAGAGAAAACACCTAATAAAGAGTTATTTAGAAGCTACATGAGTGGGGGGGGCACTGGGCAAACTGTGGGGGAAAGGATGGGACTAAAGTTTAGTCCTGCCACCTCTGGGAATGCTGTGACACTAAAATCTCTGAAATGTCGTATCTATAGAGCATGAGAACTGGGATATTTATACACTAAATCTTACCAGTGCTTTTAAAAATGTTCCTAGACAAAAATCATAGTGGCCTTAAACATTTCCAGAGAAATTCCTCGATGCTACAGAGACTAGCTGCTCCAACTCACCTAGTACACAATGATATGCTATGGCCCAAGGGATAAGGACAGGGCTGGATGAATTAATGTGCATAAATCGTGCAGAGAAGTGCACAGCACATAGAAAGAGCTCCATGAATGTTATTTACTATTTCTATCAGTATTATCATGATGAATCATCATTGGAGGCATCAGCCATTGACACTAATCATTTATATCTATGCCCTGCTACCACGTACCTTGTTGATGTTCCCAAAATAACAGTGGTCTCATGACATCTGATCATCGCAGTTATGATGACTCTAGTTCCCTCAGAAATATGCTGAGAAATCAGTGGTTATTTGTCTTTTCATACTATGTGCTTAGGAGAGGAAATGCAAACCACCATCAGCCCCAAACACAATTTCTCCCAGGAATCCCTGTGATTTTCCTTTCAGAATAATCTATGCTTTTAGTTTTGCTACCATTATTAGACGCGGGCCTGAGAATCTCATAGCAGGCTATAGCTTGGGTTTAGTTAATCTGAATGCTACAGGCACATACCTCAGAAGTGATCATCTTAGGAAGTTACCTAAGAGGTACTAGCCATCTTCCTAGAATGCTCTGGATGCTTCCCAAGTAGGAAGAGTTCCCAAAAGCAGATTAAGACAATTCTTAAAAAGTGTTCTCTTAAGCTGTGGGCATTTACGAACTTCCTCATGGACCTCAAGAAGGAACTACAGATACCAGATCAGCTAGAGGCAGCCATCAATCAATCATGAAGGCTACAGGAGTTGGGTGAAATCAAATCCATGTAGAAGACACATACTGCCTGTAAGATAATCCCAACTAAGGACAGTGTTAAACCCGAGATGTGACTACTATGTAAAAGACACATATGTCTCAAGGGTTCTATGGCTTCATTAGTCAGAAGTGACTTAGCCACATTAAATACCAATTATTACATACTTGTGCTTACTGTTGAGTCACAAATAATGGTAAGAGCCAAGTGTACATGTGTGTCACAAAGCCTTACACAATGAATCATCTTGTGATTGAAATTAGGCTGAAGGCCTATGAATCAGGGTACACATTTGTTACCTCTTTCCAAAGAAAGTGATGAAGAGACTACTAGTTGATTTCTCAGTCCACATTTCCTGCTTTGTCCTTACTAGTAAGAAGTTTTTTCAGGGTACATACTTATCCAAGGAGAAGGGTCTAGTTCCCAGGTGATCTCTCTTCTTACAGGTCCCTTGATTTTATGCTTTCTGGCTTCCCCGCTTCCTGCATAGGTGGAAGCATCGCAGACTGTGCAGTGACTTTGGCAACGGACACAATGTGCTAAAAGTGCAACAGTAGAAAGCGAGGAGCAGCCCCAGTCTTAATCCCTATCTCCATGCTTGCCTTATGAAAGGCTTACATTTCCCAGACTGGAATGTCTGGAAAATTAGAAGAAGTCTTACAGTCAATTATGTATTAAATTGCTCTCCACAGCCACAGTTTGACTCACACAGATATAAACATATTGCTATTTACATGCTCTTCATCTCAATTAATTTTAGTATTAAGTCAGTGTTCAGAGTACACATATGAGGCTTAAATTCTATTTAAAATGTCTTCTAAAAGATCCCACTATGAATTAATATTGAAAGATGTTTGAATATAGAGACATGGAAATAGAGCAGTAAGGTGAATTTCATAGGAGAAAAGTAAGTATTTATTGTTGACAAAGTGAAGACATTCTCACATTTTCTCAGAAAAGTACAAATGGTTTGAGGACCTAAAGTAGGAAAGTAGCCACTTGAGCAGATGAAGCTGTGTGAAATTATGCTAGTAAAGTAGTTATGAAAGTGTTGCCTATCTCAGGCCAAGCAAAGGTCAGAATTTGCGAGGTAAGTGTCAGGAGTTGCAGAAAAACAGCTCTGAGATAACAATGGATACCTAAGAAATGCTGTTGATAGAACAGTTGTACAAACAGGTGTTTGAACAACTGTGGTCTAGAAAAGTGTGGATCAGAGTAATGTTAACTCAGAAAGCTCAGAACCCCTTATGAAGTTTTAGGGGTACCTTAACCAATTGATTTTGCCTATACATTCATTTTTATGTGTTATCAGGGGTGATGAACAGTTTAAAAAAATTTCTTCAAGAAAGGCTGAAAGGACTATTAGTAAATCTCATAGGGACAAGAAGGACAGAGAGGACAATTCCAAAACTATTTCTGTCCGTCAGTAATGAGATGAAAAGGGACTAAAGGAGATAGGGAAGGAAGCAACTCAAATGGTAATATTTAAGTGGCACTTGGGGGAAGGGAAGAGCTTCAGTGAAATTATAAGCTAAACAGCATTTAGCAGGAGTTGGGGTTTAAGGAAAGTGATTTTTCTTTCAGCAGGGTTAAAAGTAAGACCATTTTAGGGAACTGTGGGCAAGATCAATTTGGAGAGACCTGAAATTGGCATTTTAGCTGATCTTCGCAGCTGGTAGCTTTTTCCTTTCATTAGGCTTTTATGAGTCTATCATAAAAGAAGCAAAGGCAGCACCGCACATTACAGGTACAAAGTGGTCTCCCTCACAAGCCCAGCTGGTTGCATACCATGGAGTGTGATATGGCAGTTACAAAAGGCCTATCAGAATTACATAGAGCAATATGGATGGACATTGAAGTCCCAAGGCTCCAAAAAAATTCTTGTTTAATGAAACATAACACACAAGAAAATACATTCAAATGGAAATGAATGTGTAAGACATTAATATTCATTTCCTAAAACATGCACCCTGGAGCGTAGCATGCTTAACTGGGAATGTAAATGGATGTGCCTAGGGAATGAAGGAGCTATTCATTCAACCACAAGAGGAAATCTCTATCACTGACAGACTCCCAAACTGAAAAAGTGAATTAACTGAATCTGATGTCCATCTTCTATCCCCATCCCACTTCTGCTGAAGACACAAATTGGCTGCTTAAATTGGATGTTCCAATTGGCATAGCATAAGTTTTCACTAAGATGTTGAAAACTTTGTTTTTTCCCTAAAATTCATGTGTTGTAGAATTATTTTATACCTGAGAAAGAAAAGAGGAAACCTATCCATATACCACCAATGAAGTTTTTTATATGTATGTGCCAGTACTGGGACTTGAACTCAGGGCCTCTTGCTTAACGTTTTTTTCAATCAGAGCTTGTGCTCTATCATTGAGTCACAGCTCCACTTCTGGCTTTTGCTGGAATGGAAGAAGAAAATGTGGTATATATACACAATGGAATTCTATGCCTCCATCAGAAAGCATGGCATCACCCCATTTGTTAGGAAATGGAAAGACTTGGAAAAAATTATATTAAGTGAAGTAAGACAGGCCCAAAGAAACATAGGTCCCATGGTTTCCCTTATTTGCGATATCTAGTATATGTCTGAGACAAGCAGAAAAGGTCAGATAAGATGATGTTAAGGGAAATGAACCCCAAGATAGGGACACAAGTGTTTTTTTCTTCCTTGCTATTGTTTCTAACGTATTTATAAGGTACCATGTGATTTTTTTGTTGCTTTTGTATGTCCCTCCCCTGTTTTCACTGTATTTGATGTTGGTATAATTTGGGGAGGGGAAAAAAACAAATTGTTTAAATAAGGATACAGATGGACCCATTGCAATAATGAGATATACAAGACGCTATGTCGAAAAACAATCTTTACAATTTAGGCAGGGTGGGGGGTGGGGGCTGGGGGGGTGTAGTTGAGGAGGTGGGAGGGGCAGGATGGTAGGGGAAAAACAAAGGAGGAGGCAACAATGCTGGATAAGAAATGTACTCAGTACCTTGCTCATGTAACTGTAACTCCTCTATACAGTATTTTCACAATAAAAAAAACTTGTTAAAAAGAAAAAGAATCACTCAGGTTTGTCTGCCTGAGTTGGCTTTGAACCTCAGTCCTCAGTTCTCAGTCTATTAAGTAGCTAGGATTAGAGATGTGAGCAATTGGTACCCAGCAACAATGAGCTTACAGAGCATCATTTAGAATTTCTAAAGATTTACTACCTTTCACAGGTAAGACCACTTGGTATCTTTTTTTTTGAACTCAGAAAATAGTATCAAGAATATCATTATACTTACAGATTTTTGCTAAATATGGTTATCATTTCATGGATTAATTCCTTCAGGAAAATTGAAAAAAACATAAAACTGATTAGTTTTAACTGCATTTATTTTTAAATCTTTTCTATTTGACCATTAAAATATTCTGCATTTCATTAACACGGATGTATTGAAATTTCATTTTCTTCTGCTAATTTATTTTTAGCAAGTTCAATTCTGGGATAACTTCATAGGAGTAAATTTGAAAAATGGATCCTGAGATTTCTCGTTCCCTAAATCACTCTAATTTCAACTTCAGAATCCACTTAAAGTTCTTTTGTCTTCAATCAATGTACAGAACTCAAATGGTCTACATTTCTATCACAATTGCTTCTCAAAGTACAAGTATGGAGTACAGCAATGGAAAAAGGCACCTCATTTTAGCTGGTAAAAAGGAAAACTGCAGGGCTGGGAAGGTGGCTCAGTGGTAGAGCACTTGCCTTGCATGCCTGAGGCCCAGGGTTCGATTCCTCAGTACCACCTAAGCAAAAAGAAAAAAAGCCCGAAGTGGTGCTGTGGCTCAAATGGTAGAGTGCTAGCCTTGAGCTGAGGGACAGCGCCCAGGCCCAGAGTTCAGGCCCCACGACCAGACCCCCCCCCCTCAAAAAAAAGGAAAACTGCATCAGCAGAAACAATGCCTATCTTCTGTACTAGGTATCAGGGCCTCTTCATTTGGCATTATTGATATTTTAGGCAGGATGATACATTTTGTAGGCTGCTCTCCTGTGCATTGTCAGATGCTTAGCAGTATCTCTGACATTTGCTCACTAGATGTAACCTGACCCAACAATACCTTCAGGAAAGGGGGGAAAATAGCTGGTTGAGAACTGCCACTATATAGGGCAATATAGAACAAAAGCAAATGCTATATTAAAATATCTTGGAGATCAAGGACTGTAACTTACTGATTTTAATTGTATCCAGAAAAAGTTCACTTATGATAAATGGCTTAAACACCCACTCTAGGCTTTCTACTGCAGAAAGTACCTTAATATGCTTATATAATATTATATCACTTTGTCTTGATAACACCAATAACTGGCTCATTACATTAGCTCCATCCCCTTCTAGCTTCCTCATATTATACCTTGGAGACAGACCCTCAAGATGAGCCACAATGAGGGTGAGATTTGCAAGTGAAAATCCCCACTGCTCTTTACTAGCCAAGAGGAGGATGCTCTCTCTGTTATAATACAAGCAAGATAGAAGAAAGGCATCATTCATGCTCAGGAAGAATCCTTGTCAAGTCCTTCTGAGTTACTGCTTCTCGACCTTGCAAACTGTCTCTTTCCTTGTCCTTCTTGACACTTTTCTCCTTTGAATTCTTTGAATGCCTCCTTTATATTTCCAATCATTTCCTCTTTTGGCCAGACTAGGCTGTTTGGGCTTTTTCTTTGTGTGTGTCACAATCAAAAGACACCAAAGGATCAGCTGCCATTTACTAGGTTCAAGTATGGAGCAGGTGTAGCGCTAATGTTTTATCTTATATTTACTTCCTCATGCCCAGTGTTTATTAATTGAGTATCCAGAAAGGGGCAAGTCTTTTCCTTGTTCTGAGAAACAAGCAAGGTTCTGCAGCATACATTCTTCATTCACTTACATATTGTGTACAGCTACTTTTATTTTCTAACCAGCAAAGCTAAATGGCTGTTGCAGAGATTGTATGGAAAACGATGTCAAAAATATTTACTAAATGGTCATTTATAGACAGCTGACTTCTAAACTGTCTTGTTTAATCACACAACAAACTGCTGAGTAACAATATTAATAGTTTAAGCATACTGAGCAATTATTACAAGCCAGTTGTTCCATTTACCCTCTCAATTAGCTTATTTCATTTTTAGACCCCCAACAAGCACACTTCAAAGAAGGCATTTATTGGAATGTCTATTTTGCAAACATAAGAACTGAGTCACAGTGAAATAACATTTCCACGTCCACAACAGCTGGTGAATGATAGAATCAATACTGGATCTTAGTCCTTTAGCTCTGGATCACAGTTTGATTTCTCTGTGTAATAAAGCAGTTAACCGAGAATATGATTTCAAGCTGTGGTACCCCAAAGAGCCCTGTACAAAGTCTATGTTCTAATCTCTGAACTGGTATAATATGGTACTTCATATGACAAAAGAGATGTTGCAGATATAACTGAGTTAAGAACTAGGGGCTGGGCCGATTATTTTAGACTATTCGAACATTACTCCATGTCATCACTGGATCCTGGTAAACATAAGATGGAGGCAGAAGCAGCCAAGGAAATGAAATGATGGAAACAGAGGTCAGAATGATCTAGAGCTGTGAGATAAAGCACACTGGTAGCACGTATATGGTGACAAACTGTACTCATGTAGAGCTTCCAGAAGGAATCAATCCTGCTGGCCCTTTCATTTTAGCCCAGCGATGTTCACTTTGGGCTTCTGATCTCTACAACTATAATAATTAATTTATATTTATTTAATTGTATTTTATTGTAAAGATGCTGTACAGAGGAGTTACAGTTACATGAGTAAAGCAATGAGTACATTTCTTGTCAAGCTTTGTTACCCCTTCCCTTGTTGTTCTCCTATTATCCCTTCCCTCTCCCACCTCCCTTACTCCTCCCCTGCAAAGTTGTGTGTGTGTGTGTGTGTGTGTGTGTGTGTGTGTGTGTGTGTGTGTGTGTGTGTGTGTGTTTGGGTCTGGTCATGGGGCCTGAACTCTGGGCCTGGGCGCTGTCCCTCAGCTCTTCAGCTCAAGGCTAGTGCTCTACCACTTGAGCCACAGCGCCACTTCCGGCTTTTTTCTTTTTTCTTATGTGGTGCTGGGGAATTGAACCCAGGGCCTCATGCATGCAAGGCAAGTGCTCCACCACTGAGCTACCTTCCCAGCCCCATAAATTAGCATTTTTTTAAAATATTGAAACATGACAATTCTTCACTGTTCAGTATTGTTAGGACAAGTTGTCCTGAGGAAACCTCTAGACCATTCCAGACTTCACTCAAAATTTTTTTGGGGGGGTCTGGTTCTGGGGCCTCTGGGCCTGGGTGCTGTCCCTCAGCTCTTCAGCTCAAGGCTAGCACTCTACCACTTGAGCCACAGTGCCACTTCTGGCTTTTTTTTCCTTTTTGCTTATGTGGTGCTGAGGAATCGAACCCAGGGCCTCATGCATGTAAGGCACACGCTCTACCACTGAGCCACCTTCCCAGCCCCAGTTGTGTGTTTTTAAGGCAGTAAGTATGTGGTAATTCATTAGAGAAGCTATTGGAAACTACTAAAAAGCCATATTTTACTATATGGTCACATTTTAATACATACAAGTCTGCAGCAGTAGAAAAACTTATTGGAATTCAAACCAGCAGATGCTACTTCCCAGACTGCTGTAAGTACATTTATTTGAGATTCAAGTGGACAAAACCTTTGAGCACACTAACTACTTAAAGCTGGACAAGAGAAATTCTGATACCAATGACTGACTGTTTTTGTCTGCCATATGGAAGTTTATCCCTATACCCTCCCTGAAGGCAGATACTGCCTAGCCAGCATTGGTAGAGGGAGAATGAGCTGTTTTGCCCAAAGTAAGTGGTAGTGTGTACCTGTATAGCAAGTATGAAGCCCTGAATTCAAATGATACCATCATTAAAAAAGTTATTCTTTTTGACTTCTAGATAAATTAGTGTCATTAATCTCCAACCTATAAAAACAATGTTTTGACTTTTGAGAGTATTAAAAAACCTAGCCTAGAATTCCTAGAAATCTGAAACACAAAATTTTCTGAAAAGCTATTTGTGTCTGAATACATTTTAGTGCATTGCAGAGTTTCACAATCTTAGTATCCTTGACTTCTGAGACAAGATCATTGATTTTTCTTTGTGTGTGTGTCTGTGTGTCTGTCTGTCTGTGTCTGTGTGCCAGTCCTGGGGCTTCGACTCAGGGCCTGGGCAGTGTCTCTGAACTTTTTTCTCTCAAAGCTAGTACTCTATCTCTTGAACCACAGCTCTACTTCCAATTTGTTGGTAGTTAATTTGAGATAAGTCTCATAGACTTTCCCTGCCCAGGCTGGCTTTGAACTGTGATCCACAGATCTCAGCCTCCTGAGTAATTAGGATTGCAGGTGTGAGCCACCAGTGCCTAGCTCAGATCACTGTTTTGTTGTGGACCTGGGCTATGTACTATAGGATGTGTCAGCAGTATCTTACTCGATTCCAGTAGCAATATTTTACTCTAGTTCTGGCAACTGAACATGTTCTTTCAGGGTGAGAAGGAAAATTGCTTGTGATTGGGGAAATATAGCCAAATGAAAGAGAAGCTTTACATTTTAGTTCACTCCCATTGTGCTACCATGTGTTTCTATTTCCCTCATAATGACCTAGATTTGCTCCCCAACATAGACAAATAAAATAAACAAGTGAAAGCAAAAGTGGCATTGAATAGATAATATTACAAGAACCTACTCTACTATCTGTAGTGAGTTTTAAGTTTTAATTTGAGGTACAAAGAATGAAAACCAGAGCCTAATAAATGGCACGCATGAATCCTATTACTAGTCTATATCTCACAGCCCTACAGTGTTTTTTCTATCACAGATTTTTATTTCCAGTTTCTTAAGAAAATATAATTTAAGCAAATAAAACGTAATCTTTCATTTGACTTTAGTCACTGGTACATTAATTCTAGAAGAATAAGATGATGTCAACATACATATAAACAAAGGCTCTTGGGTACAGATTTCCATTCTTCATTATTCTAATTCCACATTAGAACTTGGTAAGAATTTAAAGATGGTAAAAGTAGGCATGAACCTGCTACTTCCATACTATTTGCACCAATCAAAATGTGTTTAGATTGGAAGAATGGTTTGAATGCAGCTTGCTGTAAAACTTTTCTAACCACCCACACCATCCTTATTTCTATGGATTTCCTCTTGTTCTTCTAAACAATTATTTACCTTGTCTTTTATTAGATTCAGTTGTCCATATACCCATCTATCTACCTTATTTTAGCAGCCCCCTGGAAAACTAGTGGTTCCCAACCATAGCCATGTACCAAATTCACTTGGAGAGATTTAAAACATACCAACACCTGGGCCCCATCTCTAGGGATTATGATTTAATTGGTTTAGAGTGGGCTCCAGTTATGAGTATCTTTGAAAACTCATTGAAGGATGCGAATCATCTGGTTTGGGTAGTGCTGTTTAAGCCAGGCATTTGGCACTCTAGTTCACAGGCCAAATCCATCAGCCACCTGTTTTCATCAATAAAGTTTTACTGGAACAAAGCCATGTTCATTATGTATAACCTGGGACTTATTTCATGGTACAATGGCAGAGCTGAGTAGTAACAGAGACTGTCTGGTTGGCAAAGCAGAAACTATTTTCTGTCTGTTGGTATATGGAATATTTGCTGACCCCTGTTTTAAACCATTGAGACAAACAGGAATAACTTTTCAAAAAACAAGTATGTTTATCCCAGAGATTATAAATAAGAAGACATACATAGTCTACAGCCAAAGCACCAAGCTGTCATTGCCTGAACCCAGTGGTGGAACAAAGAGAAATTCTGTTCATTCAGTTGTAAAATCAGATGCGATATCCAATATCACACCTGAAGGATGCTTTCCCAAAAGGATTATTTGAAACGTATTCAGCCCTATAATTCTAACTTCTAGTAACTGATGGTTATGTAGATGATGAAAGAAAAACAATCACATATGAGCACAATAAGGCAATTAGGTATTTCTACATGTTCAGAACATTCCACACATCATGGGCATGAAATAAATAGCATGCAGTTGTGCTAGATTAAAGGCGAACCAATAAAACACAATAATCAATAGAAATGTCAGCCAATTTTGTGGTTAGGAAAGATTGCATCCTTGGGTGTTGCAGAGGGCTAAGGAGGGAAGGTGGTAAGCAAGCAAGCCAATAAATGAGAATGTCCATGGGGCTAACAGCCATTAGGAAACCAAAGCAAGGTGGTAGGATGCAGTTAATGGAGTAGAAAAGGAGAAACTATTTTAGATAGAGCGGGAAGGACATTGACGTTTTTCTGATATCTGGATAATTATTGTAAAAGAGTTAATGTTCTAGGCAAAAGGAACAAAAAGAAGTGTGCAAAGACCTTGAAGCAGAAATCAGTTTGATGAGTTGCAAATTAAGCACCACGTAGCTGGTATTTGGTGGTTTGTGGCTGCAATACTAACTACTCAGGAGGCTAAGATCTAAGGATCCTGGTTCAAAGCCAGCTAAGGCAGAACATTTTGTGAGATTCCAATCTCCAATTAACCACCAAAAAATGATGGAAGTAGAGCTGTGGTTCAAGTGATAAAGTGTCAGCATTGAGGGAAAAAGCTATTAGACAGTGACTAGGCCCTGAGTTCCAGCCCCAGTACTCTCTCTCTCTCTCACACACACACACACACACACACACACACACACACACACACACACACATGACCATGCTTCCAAAATGGAAGTAGAGGAAAGAATGATCCTAAATAAGATAGGTACAGTAGTCAACAGGCCAGATTTGTGCAACCATATAGGCCATGATGATCTATGTGGTGTTTTTAAAAGATTTCTTGGCTTGTCCATAAAAACATTGACTATACAAAGAAGGAACTAAAACAAGAATAGGTTAAAAAGGCAGCCGTGCTCATCAGGAAAGACACAATACTTGTCTTCATCTGTTGGCAGTGATAAAGCAAGGTCCTTAAGGCTAAATAACTTATAATGCCACAAAATGCATATCTCATAGTTCTAAAGGCTAGGAAGTCCAAAATGAAAGAGTCAGTCTCTGAGGAAGGTCTCTCTCTCCTGTAATAATGGGGCCTGCTTGGTTTATCCTCGAGAAGGGTTAATCACTAGCTTTCATATGGCAAGGCCTCACGACTTACCATTGCCCCAATGACTCCAATCTCTGATATCATCCCAATGTAGATTTGTTTTAATGTATGAATTTTAGGGATCATTCCTAGCTTAAGAATGGTGGAGCTTGGTTACAAATGGTATTGCTCAAACAAAGTGGACATATTCCAAGATCCTTTTTAATGGATGAAACGTCAAGAGGCAAGGAGAAAGAAAGAGAGAGCAAGGGTGACCTCTTAGGGTTGGGCTGTGTTTGTACTGTTGCCCTCCCCTGAGATGGGAAATACTGTTAGTCTCATAAGCAGGTTTTTTTTTTTGTTGTTGTTCTAAACTCATGGAGCGAATGCCTGATTCAGGAGCTTTTTTCGAGAAGGTTCCTTCCTTTCAAATGAAATCTGGTTTCATTTGATTTGCTGCTCACCCAGAGAATTCTGACTTGCCACTCTACTGCATTTTACATAGGTAGAGAAGAAGAAAATTGGATGTGTTAAAGAAAGCCAGCGTTACAAAAGATGTCATAAGTAGCAATGAGGACATTATTGCCAAGGCACTTAATCCAGACAGTGTTTTCCCTTTCTTTCTCCTCTAGCTTTCTTGTTCTTCCTGACCACCTTGGAAACATGGACTCTCACTTCCCCAGTAGCATCCCGAGAGCCATTTGCTTTGCCACCAAGCATCCAGTGAGCTACTTGCAGAGTGGTCCTGTCCTCTACCCCTCTGGACATGAAAACCTCATTCTTCAGTCTGGGCTTACCCATGAAACCACATACACTATCACAGCAGCTGGGAATCTGTGGCCAAGTCTCCATTTTCTCTTCAAAAATAAAGACAACAGCTCTGACTCATTTTACCTTCTTCAGCATCTAACACACTACTCTGTAAATAAACATGACTTTGCAATTGAACTATTCAGGGAATGAATGAATGAGCCTGTAAACATTGGAGCCACCAAACCTCAAATTTATGATGGTATCACATAAATCATTATTATGTCTAAGAACTATCCCTATGGTAGCATATCTAAAAGCCAATTGACTTTCTTTATAAAAACAATTTTCTTTAATCAGCATCTGTCCCAATTTAACTAACATATCCAACTTATGTTAGATATTTATTCATCTTTTCTTGTTTCCACATTTATCTCTGGCACATTTGGTCCTCCCAAAGACAGAGTGTTGGAGATAAGAATAACAGGGAAAATCTGGAACATGATGAAGACCAGAAATGGGGAGTAACGCAAGCCAAAAGCTATTAGAAGCAACTGTCCTCAGACTGTCCTGACTCAACCTTCCAAGTGCTGCCAAAATGAACCAGCATCTGCATGGAGAATTCTATTCTCATCTATGAGAGGAGACAGAGATGGAGGGAATGAGAGAAGGGAGAGAAAGGGAAGGGAAGGAGGAGAAGAGTAAAGGAGGAAAGGGAGAAGATAGAAAAGAGGAGGAAGAGAGAAAGTATACTTAACTTTTCTCTCAAGTTTTATCAAGACTGAAGGATTTCATATTGACTGGTGAATTGATTTCTACCATATTTAAGTTGTTCATTTCCTCAAAAAAATAAAAGACACAAAATTTATATTAATCATTAGGCTTGCTTCTAATCACAGAATTTCTTGTCAAGGTCTGGCTTAAGCTAAAGACATTCAGTTTAATTCTTATATTCTTATTACATTCTCTTAACAAAGTACAGGAACATTTTCTATAATCTTTGTTAAAAATGAAATTATGAAATGTTCGGTTTTAGGATTTTGTATGGTTTAACCATTATTTATGATAACACTTCTACACATTGTCTTCAAATCAGTATCATTACAAAATCTTTTTTATGAGCTTAAATGATCAAAACAGAAGCAACAATAAAACAAACTCCAATTAAACAAAATAAAACTCTTTTGTGAACTTAATATTTGGCCTGAATTTGATTGAACACCAAACTGCATATCCAATTGAGTGGGCATAAAAGTCATATAAATTAAAGTGGCATCTTGGCATATTTCCTAAGTCAAAATGGACACTAAAACCCTCTAGAGCAAAGAGAAAAAAAATGCATGACAGTAATGTTCTCAAAATCAGTCTTTATGGCTGAGAAATGAAGGGTATTAATGTGATTTTCCTATAAACCAAGTGAACTTATTTCACATATGATATAGTGCTTGCCACACTCAAACATGTAGTAACATGCAGAGGGGAGTCATTAAAATTAATACTCTTCCACTCAGTCTAGGATAACCACTTTGCCAGTTGGCATTTTTCTCTCTGCTTTAGGCAGAATTCCCAAAAGGATACAGTGGTTGCCCATTTTCTAATCAAAAAGCCATCCGGGTAAATTAAATATGACAAATATGAAGAAGCAGGTAGTTCAACTTCCTTTCTACAAACCTCATCGAAAGTTAATGTTCCTAATTATTTCCCGTGGACTATACTTCGCCACTGTGTGGGGGCAGGGCACTGCTATGTAGTCCTCCCAAGAAAATGAGTTTATTAACCAATGGAATATCGGCAATGTGCCCACATCACTTTCCCTTGTTAGAAGCCAGTGCAAATTGTTGAGTTCCTCTTGAGACTATTTTACCAGAGTACTTTGCAGGTAAGAACTAGGGAAAGCCCTATGGCTCAATATTGTTACCCTTCAGGAAAGAGTAGTCAATTACAAATAAGTATTTGGAATACAACTTTTAGGTCCCTACTATTTTCACATGTTGTGACTTTGAGGCTTTTAACCTGCATTAAAACAATGAGATGTACAAGTCGTTATGTCGAAAACGAACTTTACAAGTTTGGTGGGGGGGGGCGGGGAGGATTGGGTGGACGGGTGGGGGGAGGTTGGGAAGGGATGGGAAGGGGAAACAAAGGAGGAGGCTACAATGCTTGATAAGAAATGTACTCATTATCTTGCTCATGTAATTGTAACCCCTCTGTATCGTATTTTCACAATAAAAAAAGAAAAATAATAAAGAAAGAAAAAAAGAAAAAACATCTACACATCAATTAGCTATAGCTCAATATATAGGCATCTCTTTCTCTACTTTTATATCCCCTATCTACACTCACGTCTGCATCTATATCAACTGCTGCATATATATCTAGATAGAACATCCTGCCTGGGACCGTCCAAAGAACTAACCCTATACCAGTGAATGAGCTACATAAGCACCAAGGCTTCCAGTCTAGAGGGTGGCATCACAAGCACTGGGTGTGATAACACTGCAGAGAAGTGTGAGGCCACCTGGGAAGTGCAGGCCCCATGCAAAGGGCCTTCCCTTCTTCTTGGTTAAGTCTCTGCCCAGTACCTGCATTACCTAGGTAACTGGCACACCTGGAGGCAGTTACCTCCTCCTTCTCTGAGGTCACATCCTGGACCTCCAGGGTCACAACTCCCATGGAACCATGGGAGGGTCCCAGGCTCTGAGGTCCCATCCACATCTGGTGTGGCCACACACACCCCCAACCTGGCCACTCCTGCCCATGCCTTCTCCCTGCCCCTTCCCACATAAACCCAAGCCAGATATCTGCTGGTGCCTTTGGCCACTTGGGTCTCTACCATGGGGCAGCAGTTCGGATATAAACTCTTTCCTTCCTGAATAGCGCATGGTCTTCTCATTCATTGGCTACCTACTTTAGAACCTAACAAGAAGACAACAGCCAACAGCCTGGAGGCTCATGTAGTAGGACTACGTGACTTAGGCTTCAATGCCAAGGGCAGCCAAAGGTGAGGCTGGGATGTTGTCATACTGAGAAGCAGTCAGCCAGAGCAGAGAAGCTAGAGAAGAGAAGTCCCCCTGAGAAGTGGGGCCATGCTGCTCAGCTTGCTGCCCTGCATATTGAACAGGAAGTACAGACTATTTGATCACAAAACTTGGAAACATTTAAATAGAAAGAACTGAAAAACACAAACAAAAAATCTGTTACGAACATTTAAAAAATGATACGATAATTACCCATACAAACTAATTACATCCTATAACATACCTACTGATTTCCTTGTAAGTTAGTTATTACAAATAGGCACACTGGAGTGGGGGGTAGAGTTTCTTTTTTTGTTCTTTAGAAGTTGTTCTCTCCTCCTTGATAATTTCTTGAAACTCAAACTTTTTGATGGTGATCTGACAATAACAGAAATAGCATTTTGAGACTACCTGACATAAAGACTACATGGCTCAATGATTCTGATGCTCATCAAATAAACTAGCTATGGAGACCTCCAAGCCCAGAATCACAAAAAAAGAACACCTTGAGTGTGGGTCCAGAGCTCAGAACTATGCAATATATTGAAACTAACCATTATCCTTGCCATCCAGCTCTACATTCACATCACTCAAATTCTTCTCATCCCTGAAAATGAGAAGGAAGAAGCAGTACACTTCTTAGTTCCTCTGGAATTCTGGGGGAGCCATTTTACTTTATACAGTACTGGATAGATTTAAATCTTTCTATAGCAACTGGTACTACTCCAAGAATATGGTGGTTGTCCCTTATCCTCATGACTACAGTTATGTGCTCTTTAGTTATTTAGCACTCATTTAGTTTACCAGACTGATTATCATGGCATTGTGGTGCTTGCATTGAAGTAACCTTTATTTTATTTAACAATAGTCTCATAACATATTTTGTGGGTATGAGAGAAACCACACTCAAAACATTTATTACCATATTTTTCTAGAATTACTCTAGTTTATTATTGTTATTATCAATCTCTTCTTGTGCTAAATTTATAAATCAAGCATTGCCATAGGCATGTATGTATAGGAAAACATGCCATCTATAGCATTGGATACTATCTATGTATAGGAAAACATGCCATCTATAGCGTTTGGTACTATCTATAGCTTCAAGCAACTAACCCACAGGGGGTCTCAGAACATATTCCCTATGGACTAAGGGAGCCTATCCTATTACTTTTGTCACAAGTGTTATCAGAAAGGCTCATGCATTCATTCCATGTTCTTTGTTACTGAACTATGATAAATACAACTTCCCTCAGGTTTTAATTTTGAGCAAACTTCATTTCAAAGATTGATACTTATTATATTAATTAAAAAGAGTAATTTTTAAAGGGGCCAACTCAATAGGTATATTATCCAAGGTTACCAAATTTCTATGGAGAAGGGACATCAATGTTTAGCGAATCATCAGAAAATGATGCCTCATGGCTGTCCTCATATGAAAAGCAAATAATTCTACTAGATCACTACCTACACACATGCACAGTAACTCATTTAGCAAATATTTATTTATTTATTTATTTTTGTGCAAATAATGGTGCTTGAATTCTAGGCCTGGGTTCTTTCCCTGATCTCTTTTGCTCAAGGCTTGCACTCTACCACTTGATCCATAGCTACACTTCCAGTTTATTGTAGTTAATTGAAGTGTCCCATAGACTTTTCCTGCCCAAGCTGGCTTTGAACTACAATCCTCCTATCTCAGTCTCTTGATTAGCTAGGATTACAGACATGATATAGGGGCTCCCAGCTGCTAGCAAATATTTATTGACTTTGCTCTAGTTGCAAGGAATACAGCAGAGATTACTTCTTGTTATGTTACTGCAAATAGCAATCAAACCACCAGCCATTTAGGCTGGGCCTGGCACTTTTTCTAGAAGTATTCACATTAATATAGTCCTTACTAGAGAGACACTGCAGGTGACCTCAGAGGCAGCTAAAGTCAGAGAAGAGAGAGAGACTTAAATCTCCAACATCTCTTCTATTTGCCTGTTGCCACCTAAGTCCTAGCCTACAGAGAGACAAGCTGCCATATTCAGATATTTAAGAAAGTAGGGGAAACAATAATAATACTGAGATAAAGTGATTTTTTGTATTGCTGCTATAATAAAAACATGATTCTTATGAATTTTACAAGATTGTACAATTTAAAGAATCAAACTGTACTGTTCCTTTACTCACATTGCTTTGATACTGCTAAGGATTCAGTTGATTTTTGTTTAATACAGTGTATATCTCTAAATAAAGTCCACAAAGAGTACTTTGGTGTGATGTGATTTCATTTATAACCATTTTCTTTTTTCAAATAAAAAAGGTTTTCCAAAATATTGTTCATCCTTCACTTTTGATGTTACAAGTTTGGAGAACTATTGTGCCATTCTGGGTGTCATACAGATCCTTTGTATTTGTTATAATGATGAGTTTGGTTGTGACAGGGTAAAGGTCCAAGAGAAAAATCCATCTCTTAAGTCTAATAGGCATGGGGCAGGAAATGTCTAGTGGGGATGTCCTACTCAAGTTATCTAATGCATAGGCACTTCAAACTATGTGTCTGCATTGTGCTGGGCTTCTTAGACTTTAGGAAAAAGTTCTTAGCCAGTGTATGAGCAACATAATAAACCCCACATGGATGATTTAAAATTAAACAAATAATCATAGGTAAGGACTATACTCATATTGATAGTAAAAGAAATAGAGATTGCATGAGATAATTTTCTTCATAAAATAGCTAAGGCAAAAATATCAGTGTTGATAAGGAAGAAGTAAAACATGCTTACAAATTGATTAGGGAGTGCAAGTATGGGAATACTTCACAAAGTAACTTTAAAACATATACACACAGTGATGTACATGTACCTGTGTATTCATATACCCATACATATATGGGTTTAACATCTAGTAGCATTTCAAACAATTAATTTCCTACCCTGAAAAGTATATAATTCTACACATAGAAATAGTGCATCAAATATTTTATATAAGGGGGAAATATTGAAGAAATTTCAATGTTATAAATATAGGTTAATGATTAAACAAAATATGATATGTTCCTAATGGAATTAATAATCATTACAAACTCTACTTTTTAAGATAACAGTGCCATGGAAATGCTAATGATCAAATATTAAAACAGAAAGCAAATTTGAATTATGGTTTGAAAGTAATTAATTTTTTAAAATCTCAAGACATATGGAAATTTTAAAAGGCAAGAAATGTCACCAAACACTAGCAATGCTTATGCTCAGAGAAAGGAATATGTGCATTAATGTTTTCTTCAATGTGTCTGCTTTTCTATCTCTCTGTGACTTCTTTAATGAGTATAAGTACTTCCATGGTTAATCATACATACAAACAACTTTAAAATTTCTTCCATTATCATCCAGGTATGACTGCTGTCAACAGCAATCTTAGGGAAAAACCTTGAGCAGACCCTACAAAGAAAATGCAGGCTACAGATTGGTCAGATGATAATGAGAGTCATACGCAAGATTTATTGCCTATATCAGTTTTGTAAACTGTCTCCAATACAGATGTCTACCACCCACCCATCCATTTCCTATGGCTAAGAATTATATTTCCCAGCTGCCCTTGGATTGGAGGTAAATATGTCTGAATTCTGAACAACAGTGTGTGGACTAAGTCATGTACTTCCAATTTTAGGCCTGGCCCATAAAAACCTGCCATGTTTTCTATTTAGCCATCCGTCAGGTGAATATCAGTGCCCACAAGACTCAAGAAATCATGTGTTTTGAAGATAGTAGAGGGTCCATTTGTTTTGGTACCTGAATGGCCAAAGAATTAACATCTCTTAACATATCTGAAGTCCACCGACTGGACTTTATTTTCATGAACTATTAGCATCTAGAATACTGATATACATATACTGATATTATTTTAAATAATATATCATTCAATTTTAGTGCTTATACAGGATCTTATACTATGAAATTATTTGATATTAGGCTAACATGGGATTATGACCTCATGATAAAATTAAACAAAACTGAAAACACTGCTTAATTTCAAGAAGCTCACATGTTGTCTACTTCATTCAAATTTTTCTCTCAAATGTTGTATTCTACAGGTTTAAGCCAGTAAAATACACACACACACACACACACACACACACACACACACACACACACACACACAAGCATTTAGTAAAATGTGTAGCTGTCATTACAGCTAAAGCAAAGGAAGGGCTCTAAGGCCTCAAACTCTCAAGGGACAACTTGACAAACAAGCATGAATAGATGCAAATTTGTTATGTGCCAAATGATATGAATAAAACTTCATTAATAGTATTCACAGTTATCATAAAATGATTGTTTTAATCTTTTTTTCAATAAGTAACTAGAAAAATATTTCCAAGCTAATTGGACAAAACCATAGATTTTTGTGACAGTTATTACCATAATCTTGGCAGCAAAAATATAAAATAACAACAATAAAATATATACAGGGTCAGCTTCATGACTTTCAAATCCTAAATGGAATTTCTTTGTTCTCCAAGTCAAGCTAGCCCTGTGGAGAGATTTTGTTGAAGACTACAATCTCTGTTTATTACAGTCCACAATCTCTCACTTTCCATGGACACCTCTTGGGAGTAATTAATCTGCCAGTATGCTTGTCAATAAGCTTAACTAATTCTACATTATGCCTCACACAAGCAGTTGGAGGCTATAATTATTACTGGTCAGTGCCCAACACCTATACTAACAGATGCCTGTTAGACAAATTAGTCAACATATCCAGATAAGTAGGGAATTTCATGCTTCAGATGTGGCAATCTGGATCGAGGCTTCTCTGAGGCCTAGAAATGCCAACCAACAATTTACTGGAAGCACAAGTCCTCCCTGAAATTCTCAGGCATCGTTACCTCAGCGCTTGGGCCCCAAATATAAAGCACAGTGTTTAACCTTACACCTAAATATCCATAAAGGAGTTTCCCTGAACTGTATGCCCGCCAAAGATCACTGTGGAGTTGGAGCACACAAAATCCAAACGTGAGGAGGGAAAAAAATGAGTACAGTGTAACTATTCCTGTGTGTTCCATGTCTACAGGATTGATTAATAAAATAACCTCTTGATTGTCATAACAGAGGGAAGTTGGAAAGAAGGATGGGAATGAGAGAAGGAAGAAAAGTAGGAAGAACCAATGAATAAAAAAAGTAAACAAGCCAGAAGAGAATGAACAGGTAGTATTTATCCAAATTTCATTCCTCAGTGGTCAAAATGTCAGGGAGGAACAAGTAACACCTGTTATAGACAATATTAGATTATATATGTACATATGCACTATATTTTATATGTATTTGTAAATTTTTGCTTTGAAATGTCATGAAATAAAACCTCTAACATCAAGGGAAAGATCACAAGACAGGGGTAATGGGTTACAGGATGAAGAGCAAAACAAATATCATTCAGCCTTGATGAAGACGCATTATTTTGTTTCACATCCTAAGTATTTAAATTTCCTCATTTCATCATTGCCCAAGTTTAACACAGAGATATGGTACCTCCCTACACAGATACTCTAGGATTCTACTCTAAGTCTCCGTAAAATCTTGATATTTTTATTTGCGACAGCCTTCACTCAGTGATGGCAAAATGAGTAGGTCATGACATTTCTCTATCGATGTCAACACTTTGCTCTTATTGTCACACATAAGTGGTGATTTTATGTTTTATTGAATGGGTACAAGTTACTATTTTTCATGGGCAGTCAAGCATCGCAGATATTCTTTAAAAGTTCTGATTTTTAAAAACGCACCTGTTAGACCTGTAGGGAAATATTTTATTACCTTGTACTCCCTTGGGGGTGAAAAAACTGTCTTGATAAATGGATTACTTGAGAAAACATTATGTGTAAATCCCCAGTCTTTCTGGAGACAGGCATTAGTCAAAAGGCAATGTCTTCTGTCATTTTCCTGAAAAGCCAGGTATATTTATTTGTTCTAGAGGAAACAGGAACAATCAGAAAAATGCTCTTGCATTAGAAAGAAAAAGCATTATAAATTATACAGTTCTCTAGCCATCCATGCAGCAAGGCCAAAAGTAGTTATGCATAGGAGCAGATGACAAAGGCTCAAGAGCTATGTGCAGATGATCATATAAAAGAATTTGTTACAAACGAACTCCAAGAAAAGGAAACTGATTTGTTTTAGTTGTTGCTGCTGCTGTTTTCGTTCTCTTTTCCTTTTGTCTTGTTTGTTTGTTTGTCATTAGGAGGGTAAGGAGGACACCAGAAAGGTAGAAAAAAGGGTGAACGAATACAACAGTGATATTCACTATACAGTGTGGAAAATGAACTGTACATCTTGTGAGTACAGAAAGAAAGAAGTGACATAGTTCAAAAGCAATTGTAGCCTCCATCAGAAAGAATGACATTGCCCCATTTGTTAGGAAATGGAAAGACTTGGAAAATATTATATTAAGTGAAGTAAGCCGACCCGAAGAAACAGAGGTCCCATGGTTTCCCTTATTTGCAATAACTAGTGTATGTCTGGGATAAGCAGAAAAGCTCAAAAGCTATGTACATATGACCAAATGAGATGAAGTTAAGGTTTTTTTCTTTCTTGCTATTTTTTCTAACATATTTATAAAGTACCATGTGATTTGTTTGTTGCTTTCTATGTTCCTCCCCTGTGGTATCACCCCTGTTTTCACTGTATTTGATGTAGGCAGAATTTGGGGAGGGCAAGGGAAAAAACAAAATGTTTAAATAGGGATACAGGTTGACCCATTATAACAAGGAGATGTACAAGACACTGTTGAAAAACAAACTTTACAATTTATGCTGGGGAGTGGGGGGAAGGAGGGAGAAGTGTGGTTGTGGAGGTGGGAGGGAAGGGATGATAGGAGAAAAACAAAGCAAAGGAGGAGGCAACAATGCTTGATAAGAAATGTACTCATTACCTTGCTCATGTAATTGTAACCCCTCTGTATGGTATTTTCACAATAAAAAACTTATTAAAAAATAAAAAATTGTACTCCTTACCTGATTTATAACTGTAACCCCTCTGTAAATCACCTCTACAACAACAATGAAATATTTTCAAAAATGCAGCTCACATAGGCACTGTGTTCATACAGTGCATTTAAAATAGACATTTAGTGGAATATAATGAGTCCTTAGACATTCACAGTTCTGTACACTTGAGTTCAATACTCAATTGCTTTCTAGCTTATAGGGCAAGGTATATCTTGATTTAGATTAATTTAGATTAATATTGCACCTTCTTAAAACAATGCCACTAGGGTCAAGAAAATCCTATTAAGGAAATATGAATGAGAAGCAAAGATGACAAAAGTACATATAAGAATCTTTCCTGCTTTTTCTTCTGGTTTTCTTCTTGGAGCAACAGAAAAAAAGGCGGTAGAATGTTTGCTTTAAATACACTAATAAAACTGTCACATAAAATGCAAACCACTCATATTAATTGAACCAAATAAACACATAAACATTCCTTATTTTCTACTTGCTATGTCTGGCAATTCTACTAGTGATCATTTGCTTTTCTTCAAGAACTGGAGATATTAAGGCCCAGAAGAGGTGGAAGACTTAAAATTGCCAGTAGGATTTGCAGTCCCTGCCCCGCCTACCATAAATACAATCTTTTCACATCTTATTTATGAAGTTTAAGTTTCTTACTTTCAAAAGTGAACCAAGTAACATTGAGATGGAACTTAAAAAACAGTTATTAAAAATCTTTTCTTTATTTTGTTATTTTTTTGGGGGGGGGGATCCGGTCATGGGGCCTGAACGCTGGGCCTGCGCGCTGTCCCTCAGCTCTTCAGCTCAAGGCTAGCGCTCTACCACTTGAGCCACAGCGCCACTTCCGGCTTTTTTCTTTTTGCTTATGTGGTGCTGAGGAATCGATCCCAGGGCCTTATGCATACAAGGCAAATGCTCTACCACTGAGCTACCTTCCCAGCCCTTATGTTGTTATTTTTTTAATTTATTGTAAAGGTGATGAACAGGGGAGTTAGTTACATAAGTAAGGTAATGCATACATTTCTTTTAAAACACTGACACCCCTCCCTCATTTTCTCTCATTTACCCCTCACCACTCTCCTTCTTCTACCCCATAAAGTTCATGTTCAACATAGTGTCAAGTGAGTATCATTGTTCCATTAGTTCATCCTTTGTCCTGCCGTTTCTGTGGTCTCCTTTCCCTTCCATGGACCAGATAAACTTATATACAAGACAAAGGGTACAGAAAATGAAAATTTTTACTGTATTTTGAGTTAGTGTACATTAGATGGTATGGCCATATCTCTAACATATGGGAAGCAGAAGTAAAATAATGCAGACACTTAGACTTGAATTGAAAATTCATAGACACAGCAAGGAAAGAAGACGCTTGGTTTAGGAGGATGACCATTTGTCATGTGTAACTTCCTAAAATTAAACTTAAAATACAATTGAATAAAATAAAATTTCAGTTCTTCCCTTGAGCTGCTCTATTGATTTCAAGCAGTCAATAACCACATGTGGCTGAGTTTTCTCTTAGAGAGGTTTTCTTTTTAATTAATTTATTTTATTATCTTTAAGTAGCTATACAAAAGAGTTATCATTTAACAAAGCAGTTTATAAATGCAATATATCTTATCAATGTCACCCCTTTCAACATTCATACCTCTCCTTCCTCTAACCACCCCTTTCTTCATTCTTCTTAATTTTATAGGATATACATTGGATTACTCACTGCATTGTTGCCTCCTTTTCCTTTTCATTTGTCCACCCATCTCCCTTTGATGCCACTCCACCTCTTTCTGTTTTATTTTGCAGAACATTGACTTTGTCTTTCTAAGCAATTACACTATTTGAGTTCTCCCTTGGATCTCCTGTATTTCAGTTAATACATTTGTATATACTTTCATAGCACTCAACATATTATAAGTTTATAAGCTAAATCTACCTTCCACATACAAAGGAAAACATTCATCCTTTGTTTCTCTGGGCCTGACTTACTTCACTTAACAACATTTTTCCAGGTCTTTCCATTTCTTTACAAATGGTACAGCTACCAGGACAGCTATGTTTATTGCAGCATTATTTGCCATAGCTAAGATATGAAACCAACCCAGATGCCCCTCAGTAGATGAATGGATCAAGAAACTGTGGTATATATACACAATGGAATTCTATGCCTCCATCACAAAGAATGACATTGCCCCATTTGTTAGGAAATGGAAAGATTTGGAAAAAATTATATTAAGTGAAGTAAGCCAGGCCCAAAGAAACATAGGTCCCATGGTTTCCCTCATTTGCAATAACTAGTATATGTCTGGGACAAGTAGAAAAGGTCTGTACATATGACCAGATAAGATGAAGTTAAGTAAAATGAACCCCAAGATAGGAACATAAGTGTTTTTTTCTTTCTTGCTATTGTTTCTAACATATTTATGAGGTACCATGTGATTTGTTTGTTGCTTTGTATATTGTTCCCCCTTGGTATAACCCCTGTTTTCACTGTATTTGATGTTGGTATAATTTGGGGAGGGCAAGGGAAAAAACAAAATGTTTAAATAGAGATACAGATTGACCCTAACAATGAGATTTAAAAGACACTATGTTGAAAAACGAACTTTACAATTTATGCTGGGGGGAGGGTGGGGGGAGGGCTTGTAGCTGAGGAGGTGGGAGGGAAGGGATGGTAGAGGAAAAAGAAAGGAGGAGGCAACAATGCTCCATAGGAAATGTACTCATTACCTTGCTCATGTAAATGTAACCCCTCTATACAGTATTTTCACAATAAAAACATTAAAAATAAATGGTACAATGTCATTCTTTCTAATGGATAAGTAATATATATATATATATATATAATATTTTCTTGACCCATTAGTCCATTGAGGTTTTTTGGTGGGACAGAATTGGCCTGATGTTTATGAGGATCTACTTGGAACAGAGCTGTATAATGTTATGATCTGGACAATGGTACAAATGCAGTATTTATGACTTATCAAGCTTTAAGGTGATACTCGTTTTAACCAGAATTTTTTCATGTAGTTCTGTTCTTGGTACGCCCCGTGAACATCAGCACTGACTAGATACTTTTCAGCCCTGAGTTTCTCACCTAGTTGGTTCCAGACAAATATAAGGCAGGATAGAGCACTGGTGCCGAAGTCAGAGGCTTTATAGAGGTGAACTCTTCAGCAGCTCTACCTTTTTGTACCTCTGTTTCTTCTTTTCTAAATTGAGGGCTAGCTATAAGATGATTGAGAAAGGCTCTTCTATCTCTCAAATGCTCTGATTCTCTGGGTGATCATTATGGAGAACAGAATCCGAGCTGCTGTGAGCAAATCTGGCTAATAACTAGCAATCACCCATTTCACATTTTCCTCAAATCACATTGAATGTTGGTGATGCGTGAAGGGCAAGTGCATCATCACTTTGTGGAATCATTTTTCATACATATACAGTTAGCAAAAGCTTTTGTCTGGGGCATCGTCTGGTGAAGCTATTCTCTCCTTCTTGCCAACACAGAGCCTTCAGTGTCTCCAGTCTCATTTGTGTTGGGTCTCTCTTTGTCTACGTTCAATCACATGCATAATGGGAGAATGGTGGTAGGAAGTAATGACTTTAATATTAATATTTTTCTTTGGGCCATTTTCCTAATTTAAATAAGTTGCAACTTTTCTTTGAAGAAGTGATTTGTGGGAAGTCTATGCATCAAAGTTTACAAGGGTCTCTGCGCTGTTAAGAGGACTGGATTGAGTGCCTCTTTTAAGGCTGACTAGCAGTTTCCAAGACTTCTTTCCATGCTAATATGGTAATCTTGGAGATGATTGAGCCCCAAGGAAGTCCTTGAGACATATAGAAGAATGAGTTAAAGAGGTGATTTCCACCAACACTCTCTTGATTACATTTTAAGTACCTCTTGAGGCAAGATATTTAAATCAGAAAAAAACATGTGAGCAGAAAAAAAGAGAAAGTTTCTGAAAAAACATAAATGAGAGTTAATTATTGATCCCTAAAAGTTCATTATATAGTTGGAGTGATTCATTTAAGATCCAGAAATAACTGATAGACATCATGAGGTAATGATGGACTTAGCTTCATCACTTAGCATGAGTAACATCGGCATATGTAAAGCACAGGGCCTTTTAAGACATCCATTTCCAGTCTTTTCTGAAATAAGGTGATAAAGGTGACGGTCCACTATTCTGCCATTCTAGGGTGGCAAAATGAGTCTGAAAGCGTAGTTGTATATTTCATTGTATTATCTAAGTACAACAATTATAAGAAATACAGGTAATAAAGATGATTAAAATTAAACATAAACCTATATGATATTAAATTGCAATGAGTCGATAGTAAAAGTAAATACTGGATTATAAGAATATTTGGTATGAACTAGAATACTGTGTGTGTGTGTGTGTGTGTGTGAGAGAGAGAGAGAGAGAGAGAGAGAGAGAGAGAGAGAGAGAGAGAGATCACATGTGCCAGTAATGAGGCTTGAATTCAGGGCCTCGTGATCTCACTTGGCCCTTTCACTCAAGGCTGACATTCTCTCACTTGAGCCATACTTCTACTTGTAGCTTTTTGCTAATTAATAGGAAATAAAAGTCACAGAGTTTTCTGCCTGATCTGGTTTCCAACTGCTATCCTCATATCTCAGCCTCCAGATTATCTAGGATTATAGGTGTGAGCCACCAGTGCTTGGCTATAAAGTAGAACTTTTGAGAAACCCACACAAAATATATAAAGTAGTCAATACCAAGTAGGAAAATTTTGTATCTGGAAGATGAATAAATTCCTTAACCTATGTTTTATTGAGTAGTTTTTTTAACTTTGGCTTTGAAAGCCTAGACTCCTACTACTTAGGCCATTGGGGGGGGACATAATAGAATGGAGTTTTGCTAAGTGTCTTTGATTCCCTACCTGCCTTTATTCTTCCATTGCAAAAGTGATGCTCTAGAATGCATTTCTGAGACTTATATAATTGCATTAGGAAGACTAGAAATAAAAGCAACAAAATTAGGAATTTTTATCTACCACAGTCACAAATATCACTAAGTGGCAGGCAGAATCAGAATCAAATGAGTCTGGCTGAAGTCTGTGCGGCAGGACTGTAAAGGAGCAGCTGTTTGGGTGGAAGTCTAAATGGGAATGAGACTGCTCATTCCTCAGGCTTCATGACAACTAAATAGGAAAATCAGTGACAGTTCCCAGCACATATGAACTTTTAGCAAGCAGGTCTGTTTGTATTATTAACTTTACAAAATAATAATTGTATATCCACAAGTCATAGAATAGATTTTTTTCTTGCTTAAAAAGTGTGTTCTCTGGCTGGGTACAGGTGGCTCATGCCTATAATCCTAGCTACTCAGGAGGTTGAGATCTGAGGATCACAGTTCAAAGTCAGCCTGAGAAGGAAAGTCCATAAGACTCTTATCTCCAATTAACCACTAGAAAACCAGAAGTCGTGCCATGGCTCAAGTGGTAGAGTGCTCGCCTTGAGTTGAATTGCTCAGGGACAGCGCCCAGGCCCAGAGTTCCAGCTCCATGACTGACAAAATAAGTATGTTCTTGTATACATACAGTATGGAATCTTTCAATTTTTCTTATTTTACAATAACTCAATGATTTATGATTGTATAATATTTATGGAAGAGAAAATTGTGGGTGTTTTGGAGGTAGTAGCAGGACTTGAACTCAGCATCTCATATTTGGGCAAATCTAGGCTGATACCACAATGGAAACTGAAGTGGTTAATGAGTGTCTATACCATCAACAGATGTGGATACTGGGGTACTACAACTCCAAAGTACTAAAAAAGTAAGAAGTAATAAAACAGAAACCCAAGTAAATCTATTAGATCCTTGGGGAAGAGTACAATATATTCCAGAATTTCAAATTTTGTTTGTTCATTTGGTGCTAGGGATGGGACACAGTGCCTCATGCATACTAGGCAAGGACTCTATCATAATCTACTTTTCCATCCCTCATAATTTGTTTTATATCATATTGTACTGCTCACCTAGTCATCAGCACTTACAAGAATAAACAGATGGAAGTTCCTGAAATAATGCCAGTGCAACAAATTAGAAACACTAACATTATTAATATAATTTTTATTAAATCTCATAATGAGCTTTCCAGCAAGATGTTGATCCATGATTAATTCATTTTAATTGTGCTTTCTTATTTACCTGATTTAAAGTTCTCTTAAATCATGACACCTCATTAAAAAGCTCTCTTCATGTACATAACTTTCCTTCCTTGCTCTGAGTAGATTCATTTCATTTTATAATCAATAAGCTTCGTGTTCCATTGTGCATCTTTCAGGGAGTTGTTTTCACATTATTTAATCTACCTTGGAATTTCCTACAGGCTTAGATTTACTGTTATGAAATAAAATGAACAGCCTTTAATCATTAGGTCTGCCTGAAATGATGTTAACCTAAGTTTAATGTACCTGAGGCCCCCAAGGATAGTTGTCAGACCCCAAAAACAGTGAACAATATTTGTCAAGGCTTCATTTGCAAATTTCATTTCTAAGAAGGATGTTGGTATCCTTTCGCATTCATCTTACACAGAAACAAAGCAAGGATGCCTTCCCTATTGTTTTATGATGCTCTTAACCTGATAATTAAACAAAACAACCCATGAACACGTAGTCAAAACTAAAAACAGTACAGAAAAATCAACTTGGATAGATTTTTTTAATGCTTTATGTTGTGTTTGCCAATAATTGCATGTTTAGATCCCTTTCTAGTATAAATGCCAAATGTTCAGCAAATGTTTTTCTCCTGATATGGATGATTAAAACAAAAACAAACTGTGCATAATGATTCTTTATTGTTGGCTTCCCCTCCCCAGTACTCTACCCCATTACAATAGATACATCTCCTTTTTTGGAACTCCCTTGATGACAAATTTCTTGACCTCTTATTTATTTATCTTCAGCTCCATTTATTACTCATGATGAGAAGTCTTTTTCCTGTGAAATGTGCCTCTTCATTTGATTCTCCATTGCCACTGCTTTAAAGCTTATGACATACTAGGTAAACATACAAGAACTGCTAGGCTTTTTTGTACAAAGATAATTATGACTTGACTACAGTGAGACAAGCATAGAAGTAGATAATTCATTCTGGTTCTTTCTATTTCCTGAAAGCAAATGGAATAGGTAAAAAGTGTACTGAATTAAGTAGTCAGCCGTGACTGACAAATGCTGAGGGCCAGGTAGACCCCAGAAAGCTATGAGGAGCCCAGCTATTAAACTCAAGGCTAAACCATAAGAATTAGAAAGTCTCACCTAATCAGTCTATCCTTACACTTCCTTCCTGGCTGCTCACAAATTCCCTCACATTCCTGCACTACATAAGCCATTTATTTTACATTGAGGTACCAAGTCTCCCAAGCTGCTATCCCCACCCACCCCCCTCCGTCATAACTTTCCATGGGAAAGGGTTGTTTCTTCATCCCTTATTATTTGTGAGGGTTATATCATTTGGGGTCAATTTTTGGTTACACTGAGTTAGTTCTGAATACCTAGCTTTCCTCTGAAGGGTTGAGATTCCTTTCCAATTATAAAGCAATGACCACTCTTGTTCATATGATTTCCTAAGTAGCATATTGGTTACTATGAGTTTGAAATTCATCAACTCCAATGGAAAAAGAGGTGCGTCATGCCAAAGCTACTCGAAAGCAGAATTCTATTTGTGCACATTCTAAACTTCTGAAAGAACCATACTACTTTCCCCACAATTCATCCAAGTCTTTTGTTCAGACATATTTGTAAAATATACACTTTTTACATAGTTCAGTTCCCTCTCTAAGACTTCACATGTGAAGTTCAATGCTTTGTTGATAAGTTTTCCTACTACAGAATATTTTTTATAAATTGAAGTCCATTGAAATATTTTCTTGTGACAATTATACATAGTGATTAAAGGAATGACTGAGGTCCTTGGTATTACTGGACCAGCTCTGAATTCTTGGCTATGTATATAATTGGTTGGTGGGTCAATAAATGGCTGGATCTCTAGACAAGGTTTTATTGCATCGTTTGGTAAATTTGTTAAACTATCTAGCCCTATAGGCTCACCTGGTCACATTGAAATTCTGTACTTTAGATCTTGAAGGCCATGCCCAATCTTGTGGATAACCAAAAGATGTTAGCTCATTTGCCAAGGCAACATCCTCTGATTTGGAGTCTAGATTTTCTACTTCATGAAACTGCTGCCTATTTTTTTCTGCATTGGTGTAGAAACAACTCCGAATCTTTGATTTGCAATTGGGTATTGTAGCCTATAAAATAGAGCATATGGATTCAAACTATGTTAGAAAACTTGTGTTGTTTAGTTTGGGCCTTTCATGAAGAAAGCCTGGCTGAAGTTACCTGTGAGGAACCCCTTGAATAAAGAGAGAATGTGAATGCTGAAAAATAAAAGAGACAAGAGAAAACCAACTCAACTTGGGCCATCCAGAAGTCTACATGCAAGTCCCCATGTAACTTATATGAGCCTGCTGCATTCCCATCATTTCAAAGACTGCAAGAAAAGGTTATTGGTGTTTTCAATGTATATTCTGAGGAACATTGGTACATAATCTAAATGACTTTTGAAGTAATAGGTTTTAGAGGTACTGTGTGCTTTAGCTATTGGAGAGGTACTCAATATAAAAATAAAATAAAAACCTCTGAGGTGTCTTTTGACAAACATACCTGCATATTATGATTTACCCTTGCATTTAAAATAATTAACTGCATAATGTTGCTTTCCTACAATATCCTTCACAACTAATATTCCAACTTAGGAGGTACTCTCATAGTGAAAAGAAACACTGCATCCCCTTCTCATGACTCTGGGTACAGCTCCAGAGCTCAGATGCTTTTTTTCTTCCTTTTGCAGAATATCAAGGTTTATCACACCCATACCATTACCACATTTAAAATTTGGTATTACTGGTAGCATATGAACTGCACTATAATACTGTACATATGGTTATTAAGTGTAACACTCGAACCTACCCTGGTGGTAGTGCCCTGTACAATCACAGCAATGTGTTGTGCCCTCTTATTTGTGGCTGACATAATGGAGAAAGCTTAGCATCTCCATATAAGGAGCCAAAGCTTTGAATTAGTAATAATTCTACTCCCAAGTTTGTCATTGAACTTTGCAACCTTAGGCAAGTCATTGAACCTCTCTGGATTTCAATTGCTTCACCTATAATTTAAGATGTTGAACCGAATAACGGCTGTAGTCCCCTTCTATGCTAACATTCTATGCCTACCCCAAGGCCCAGTGGGCTTCTTAAATAAAGACAAGGATATGTAACGGTTGTGTCTCTGCTTCTGCAACTTGTCATTGTCATCCCTGTTGATAATTTAATGTCAAGGCCTTGATTAGAAATGCAGTTTCTAATTATAATGTTGTTCCAAAGAGACTACTGGAGCACCTTTCCTGGCATCATTAGCTTTCATTCATTCATCAATTCACCATCATTTATTAAAAGGCTAATATACATCAAGTGTCATGCTGAACTTGGGCTGTAAAAACATGAGCAAAAGAAATTCTGTGCTCCTCAGGAGCACAAAATTCAATGAAGACGAATAATAGAAATCATTGTAAAATATGGAAGTTTGAGTCTCATTTGAAATCAGTGTTTTTCAACTTAAGCACACAGATGTGATACCAAATGTTTCTCTGTGGCGAGACCATTGTGTGCACTATAGAATGTTTAGTAGATTTAGCAGGTGTTAGCCACTAACTGCTCATAGCATCTCTACCAGAGGTGGTAAATAGAACAGCTGTATAGATTCCCAAAGAACTCCCTAGGCAGAGGTGGGAAAAAATCACCCTTGATTGAGAATCACTACTTTTAACATCTTTTCTTATTGTTAAGGGATGCACTATTTCTAGCTGTATCATGTTTGAATATGAAATTTTAAGGATGGCAGTTATGCTCTAAAGACTTTGGTCAAGATGCATTGAACTCATAAATTGACATGCTGAATTGAAACCCATTTGTACAACTAAAGATAATTAGAATGATAATTTCATTAAAAAATATTTGGTAAATGCTTCCACAAGTTGAAGCTGGTATTCTACTGTTTTTCTTAATAAGTATAAAATACCTACTCCCCTCAATAACTTACAATCTCCTTTGGGGCAAGGGATCTCTGAGAATGCAAGTAACACATGTTGTGTAGAAAAGTTACAGACCAGCAAAATGGGCTAAGACCTCCTGTGCACTCATTCTTGGATCATTAAGGCCTTAGTTCTGGAGCACTGTATCAGTAGTACACTTTAATTTTCATCATATCTGGGACAACTGTGTGCAAATCTAAGTCCAAGTTGTAACTGTCTTACTGTTTATTTGTAACTTCCATGTATGTCAAGTCACTTTCTTAGTTTGTCGCTAGGACACAAATTCTTTTAAAAGTAAATAATAAAGTAGAGGAAAGAGAATGAGTACATCTTCAGGAGTATATGAGAACGTGTCTTTCTAATTTCACCATAATTTGAATTCGAATTTGAGCAAGCTTAACCTGCCTCAATATCCAAGAGCTAAAGAGTCATGCCTGTTGATTTGATGGTTTCAGTCCTAAGGACAAGAGAAAAACCTAGTTCTCTCTACCAAAGGTGGCAAGATTCTAGGAGAGAGTTAAAATGGTTTTCAAGTCTAAACTTGAGGAACTCAACTATCTTGTTGCTTTCTGCATTGATCATACAGATCACATGTGACATTTGTTCATTCTGGTCCACAGACATGTCCTACAGTGTTTTAGCCTACTTAATCATCACAGATATCAGACAGGCTACAGGAATACTATCATTGTTCAGTGTTGGGATGGGGTCCTTGGAATTTAAAGAAAGCTTATTCCTTGTGGGCTGAAGATCCCTGAAGGCACAGTAAGAACCTATTGGTAAGGTAAAGTGGTCATAGAGACTCATCCATAGAATGTATGTCTCAGCTCATTTGCTAGCTAGGTGTCAGCATTTTTCTGAATAATCTTGGATAAATTGCTTTACTTCTCTGTCTCTCTGTCATTTCAACTGTGCTCTGGAGATAGTGTGCACTCTCTATTTCCTTCTGGCATCCTGATAAAATTAGATAATGTCCAGGAGACATTCTGAGCTCTCTACAAAAGGCACTGTGTAAATACAAGATATCACAATTGCTTTGATAACTCACATTAAGAAATAAATCAAATACAGACATCCTTCGCTTAGGGTGTCACAGAACTTTCCTTGGTTGTTGGAACAGGTTAGACCCTCAAAGTAATGATCATTGTAACAACTTTCAGCCCAGTGGGACTTTGGGCTGAATGGGCCAGGTCCTACTTTGAGTTTAAGCAAGATAGTTCATATGGCAAATAATAAGTTACTTCTTTTCTCTCCTTTCTACGGTCAGAAGGTAGGAGAATAGCAATTAAAGGTAAGAGAATAATCAACTTTTGATTGCATTTGAAAATGAAGAATCGCTGGTTTGAGTTTGAATCCCTGCAGTTTAAGTTCTTGCCTTTTGATTTGAGTATGGTACTCACTAGGCAAAACCATATTTCTGAAAATTTAGTAACATACTTTATATGCATTTGATTTTTACCTTGACATTTTGCTATAACACATTACATAAAACTGTAATGTTTATACCTTTAAAAAATTCACTAAAATGAAGCCGGGTGCCGGTGGCTCACACCACCACTACTAGCTACTCAGGAGGCTGAGATCTGAGGATTGCGGTTCAAAGCCAGCCTGGGCAGGAAAGTCCATGAGACTGTTATCTCCAATAAACCACTAGAAAACCAGAAGTGGCACTGTGGCTCAAGTGATAGAGTGCTCACCTTGAGCTAAAGAGCACAGGGACAGTGCCCAAGCCCAGAGTTCAAGCCCCATGACCGACCAAAAAAAAAATCACTAAATGTACTTGGATGCATCTAACATATCTTAAAGAAAAAAAAATTTAAACGGATGATAAATATATATCTTCATAGGCTCAAAATGAGAAAGGATTTGTCATCAACTAAAATTCTGTTTCTAACTTCATCAGTAGTGTTGGTCACTATTGACAGCATGGAATTCATTTTAAACTATGACTTTTGCCATGAGTTTCCCTCTAACACTTCCCATTCTCTCTTCTACATTTTTGTCTGAATTTCCCATATTCTCATCTATAGATAACAGGCACACTTTCTGATCCAGAAAAAAAGATCTATATACCACACTTCGATTCATTTCTGGGTAATCACCAGATTCATTTGTTTTCCCAGGTTAAATGCTGCTAAAAAATATACACCTAAGCATCATTCCTCTCTTGGAGAAATATTATTTATGTCAAGAATGCTTCATGCTATTCCAAGTCCTGTGTCCTCTGCAATTCATAAATGTCCTGGATCCCCATCTAACCTTTTGAACAAATTATTCTGAAACATACACACCAACATATATACACACACACAAGAAGGTGTGGCAGTAAATAATGTGTATAATAGATATATAATGGGCATATTTTATGATATTATCACAAATTGTCATGATGTGCATACTTCAGCATTGAGGCAGTATTCAGTAAACTCAATTGTATCAGGTGAGGAAAGAAAACATCCAGAAGGATCTATAAAGCAATAGATTTAGTTTTAAATCACAATTCATATGAACAGTTTATTAGAAATGACGGATTCCCATTGTCCACATGCTGACATAACTGCATTTCAGCTCCCTGAGGGTAAATCCAATACATGGTTTAATTAAAAACCTTTTCTTCTATTTTTAATGCAGCTTGTAAAAGAGCTCAGAGAGCTAGACAAGAGATTTACGAGGCACAAGTTTGTAGTCACAAAATCCTTCAGTTCTTTGCATGGAACACACATTGTCAGAAGGCATTGCTTACTTCAGAGAGTTTAATTTAAATAAACACCTGTAAAGATTATGTACAAGAGATGGTACTAAGTTTCTCTAAGCAGTCCACATACTTAAACTTAGAGCTTTACCTTCTCCCCCATGTTCTCTCCTAAGGAAGGATGACAAGTGCATGTCTTCAGAAAGGAGACTTAGTCATATGTCACATTTCCCAGAATTTTGTGCCTCAGAAAGCCATTTCTTATTTGATTTCGGAAAAGCTACCAAACATATCAAAGCTCTACTTCAAGAGAGAGTGAGTAATCACAACGCAATTTCGATCACAGAAGCAGCAAAGCATGCTCAAAACTTTGCTACATAATTCCCACTCCTGTTTTAGAGAGAAACAGCACAGAAAAGTTCTAAGTACTAAGCGCCAATCTGAGATATCATATGTGTCAAAATGACTTCTGGAATATACTATAATCTACAGCGATCCAAATCCTTCCTTTTCTCTTACCAAGGGATTAGCTAAGAATCTCTAAGGAATACCTCTTTCCCAGTTGGTGATTCTTCATTGCCTCTTCCTCTGCAACCATCACCCCATCAGCATTCATGTTCCTCCACACAGCACACATTCATGCTTTACCTTTTAATTACTGGATTCTGTTAAGGGCTCCTTCCTAATACATGCAGCAGGAATGCAAGTCATCTTGTGAGCTCTTCACCCCCAAGTGGCATTTGACTCCATTCCATGCAATCACTCAATGCAGTATGGATGAATGGACCAAGTTCAGGTTCACTGCCCTACGGTGTCTCTATTCCTCACAGCACATGACTAGCAAGCAAGCAAGCAAGCAAGCAAGCACTGCTGTGGCTGCTGCTCCTCTCCTGTTCAAACTAATGGAAAAAGCGTGTTGCAAAAGGCTCTCCACGGGAGCTCTCTTCTTACACTTGCTGTGACAAACTTAAAGCTGCAGCATTGAAAAAAGAAGAACAAAAGAAATATGCAATACAAAGTGCCTCTCTGGAGGAGCGTTTGCTTCCAACAAAAACATTATCCATGTCCAGGCTCAGGAACAACATGTGAGGCCACATAAGAAGCCTTGAACTTTTCTAACAAAAATGGCCGGGGCCCAACTGCATGGGTGCCTATGCTGGACAGGCATCGATCACCCTGCCGGTGCCTTGGCAACGTACCTGAAGTGTACACAGAGGCCAGCAAATAAACATCCAATAACCAGCAGACAATGTGGCCCACAGGTTAACCTTGCTCCTTCCTTCAGAGATGCCAAATGGTTCTGTTTGCTCAGGACTCTCCTTACCAACATTCAATTTGAATGAGCCAGGGCAAAGGCACTGCTCTTCAGCTCCTGAGAACAGGATGCATTTATGTGAAACACGAGGAGAATGTCTAATGCCAAGGCATCCTCTGCATTCCCAGGAGGTCTTGTTACAGGGCTAGCTTACATTTCACTGCCAGCTCCTGCTGCATCTCGGCGAGCAGTGCCACTTCAAGCCAATGTCCCATCCACACACTCGCACACCCCTGAAAGGTTGTGATTGCCACATGCGAACCGAAGCACCTGCTGTAAGTTTCCAACTGCACTCGGGGATACTCCCGGTGACCCTGATGCTGAGTGAGCTGACTGCCATGTTTCTCTATTCTGTTTCAATCAGCAACTTTCCAAACTGGGAAAAGTGAGCACCAATCCATTGTGGCATGTCAGTATTATGCTGAGAAATAACTGCTCTTTGGTCCTTTATTTGAAATGAATGCAGGAGAACAGGGCACCTTGGCTTTAATTTACCTTTGAGATATGCCATTAAATCCAACCTTAATAAATAAAAGCATGCTCAAAGTGTCTGATGTTATGTAATATCATCAGGACACTGCCAATAGCCAATCAGATTGAAATGCCCTGGTACTAGCAGTGAGAAGAAGCAGTAATCCTGGTACATTTAGTTCTCCTTTTTTTTCCCCCTCACAAGTAGTTCACAGATGACTGAGTTGCAAAGAAAACATTGTGATCAGAGATTATTATTTTCTTCTTAACATTTGCTCCCATCGGGTAGCATGGTTTGAAGATTAAATTCCCATGGTTGTTTTTGCAAGTATGTGCTTTTGATGTAGTTTGGACACTCCGGACAGGAAAACTTTTCCTAAGCTTTGCATCACAAGCCTCCTTTTGGGTAATATGCATTTGGATATAGCAGAAAGATCTCCCTGAAATTGTCAGAGATCAAGGACCTTGGAACTTTGGCAGAAATATTTCTGTGGAAAATGAATTCTGCTATCTCTCAGGTCTAAGGAGTTCTGCTGTATTGTGCAGGTCCAGAAACTATTTACTTACTATACTTGGGGCTTGTGGAACATTGTAACAGTAATAAGAGAATGGAGTAGGAAACAAATTGTAATTACCCACCAACCAATGTAGAACAAAGTAAATATCTTTTAAATGATTAGAATTTTCAACATCCCTATTGAGGTTGACATAACACTCCACCACCATTTTCTTGGGTTCAGGTACTCACAGGATAGCTTATTATTATTATTAGTAGTAGTAGTAGTAATAGTAGTAGTAGTTCAAGTATACAGAAAGATAGGGAGGAAAAATAAATCTACTACAAAATTGAGCATTCAATTGCTAGAAAATATTATTATCTATGATCTTTCCTTTGAAATTGTAGCTGAATTTCCCCCCCCCCGTGAACTATTAAGTTGGTATGTACAGATGAGAGGTGGGTTATTTTTTGAGCATTAATGGTAATAGATAGAGTAAGTATCAAGTGATACAAATCTCACCCTAGAAATCAAGGAAAAACACGAACAAATCTGATTAACAGATTCCACAAATAATTGGTAAACCAACAGGATAAAAATAAATTCTAGCAGATTCTAAGCCTCAACACCAATATCTAAATATACACATTCAGTTTCTAATCATAGCTTCAATGTTGAGGCCACTAGAATAAGTCTGAGAAACATGAATGGTGACAGAGAAGGAGAAACAGATGCATATGTTAATGCTGCTGATTAGGGGAGGAGAAATTCAGGCAAATGTTCCATCCAGCTCTCTCAGAAGGGAAGCAAGGTTTTCATAATTATGATTGCTCACTGATACCTAGACAATTGGATGATGCATTTCAGAATTTGGGGGGAATGTGGAAGCAGCTGGTAGGAAATAGTGATTCCAAGTAGCAGCTCAAAAGAGATGCTCAGGATGCATCCATACATGTATCTGTTCATTTATTCAAACAAAACACCTCCTATGGCCAGTACTTGGTGCTGCTAACTAGGGGATATAGGGATGAATAATAGATAGCACATCTGGACCAGAAGGGATTGATGGATATAGCACTCATGATGCCTTTCCTCATGTTCCAAAGAAATATTTCTGCAAAAGTCCCAAAAGTGACAAGGTAGGACTCCACAAAAGGGATTCCTGATCAAACTTATTCCTATATTTCTAATCTTTTGTTGACTCTCATCTTCCCAAATCCTTGAGGACAGAAGCTGAGAGGAAGCCATGGATAGTTGGGTTCTCAGATGCTACTGCTGGCAGGATATGCAAAGGTTCAGCTCTTTCACTCACAATTACCAGCTGCACTCTCCATTGAAGACCTTCAAGATCTTGACTTTCTCCATGCCCCTATGGCAGGAGCTCGTGAAGCTCTTAAAAAAGAGGAATACAGAGAACCTCAAAGCATCAGAGTTCAGTGGTTCGGTGTTCTATTGATGTACTGGAAAGAAGATATATGTCAAGAGTATAGAGACCTCAGTCATGTCAGTGCAATCTGCCAGTAAATGATGAACTCAGAAAGACTATCCAGGCTCCATAACCTAGGAATCATTGTCCTTGCTGATACCATGATTTCAGTGTGGTACTAGCCCTAATCCATATCATAGTAAATAATACTGGGGCCTCGAAAAACTGTATAGTAGGTGGGATTGCTTCAGTCATTAATCAATATACTTTATTACACAGTAACTGATAAGTGATTCTCCCTCCACCAACCAGCTGCTTTGTAGGTCATTCCTACCTATTTGGCTCATGCATGGTGAAGGAAATACTTACTAGGAATGGGCAAGTCAAGCCTAGAAAGACACTAGGTCCAGATGGAGACACCTAGAGACTAAGTAACTAACTAGAAGGCAAAGCAGAATAAAGTGCAATGTCAGGGGCTGAGAATCAAAGCCATTTTTTTCCATGTGGAGGTACAGGGGGCTCACATCACTCTCTAAGCTGTCCACAGAGTGCATATACCAAACCTCCCAATTATGACCAAGATGTCAACATTTCAAATGAAGATCGAGCCTGGTAGGCTCTTACATGGCCCCTACGTATGTACTGCATTTCATTCAGCAATTCACATCTCACATTTGTCTAAGCTGGAAGGGTTATCTTTTGCACCTTGGAAGTTTTTCCACTCAGTTTGACTTTTGAAAATCTGGCCTGCCAACATTATTCATACTGATTACCATCTATTTGACACTCCTTTAGACTGTCTCACTTGCTTCACCATGGTGAAGAAAGCAGCACTAGGCAGGCTGGGAGGGCTTTGGCAGCATTGGAGAATTAATCCAGGTTCAAAAATCAGAATCTGATATAGGTCTACTGGTGTCATGAAAATGGTTTGCCTTTGAAAAAAATACAATTTAAGAGAATCTCACTGGATAGCCCAGGCTGGCTGAGAGCTTGTGTTCCTCCTTGCTCAGCTAGGATTACAAGTGCCAGCCATTATACCCAGTGCTGCATCATTTTCATTGGCATCTTCTAATTTAGGAGCTCAGTGGAAATCTCTCTCATCCCTCTCTAATCTCAAGGTTCAGAGTCTAAAACTCTATAAATAATGGTGTGTCTTTATGAATGAGTAACCCTACTTCTAAACTTCTCAACAGAGAGATTCACATAAGATAAAAGTGAATTAAGGCTGTAATTGCTCAGGGTTATGTTATTTAGGCCTATCCCAACTATTAATGTGCATACTTGTGTCAACATTATTATTAACTTAGAATAATTTCACATCCAATTTGGACATCCAACACACCTATAAAAAGAAGTGAGCTGAATGTAAGTGTTTAGTGGAATTCAGGAAGAGCTAAGTCACAGTTAGTTGTTTTGACTAACTCATTATTCCAACACCATCAAACTACTTCTGCAACTTGACGCAGTTGCTAGTGCAGCTTTCAGGAACCACCAACTGCAAGGTGTGATGCAGGCAATTGAGTGGTCCCAGCCCTCTCTATTCTGTCATTGAAAACTACCACCTTCGTGAGCTTCTATTTTTTTTTCTTTTATGAAAGAAATGCTGGTTTCCAAAATGGTGCTCAAAGAAAACCTCCAGTTCCCCAGTGACCAAATTCATCTTAATTGGATCACTTTTACCATAAGGAGGATTCTTTGCCCCTTCAAGTTCTAAAATTAGCAGGAGACCATGTAGTTTTGGCTTTGGATTATTGACAGAACAATTTGTCCCACTGGCTTTTTTGGCTTTGTTAGTTAGAAGATAATATTATTCTATTGTCAGATAGATGTTGGTTTCTTGTAGCTGTGAGTGGCTTAACACAAAAGGTATTCCCAGAGCCAACTGAAGCCAGCAGGTAGAAATTGTTACACATCTGGATCAAAATAGAGGAAAAGTATATGCCACTTGCTTTGATAACCTCACACCATTTGTTATCTGGGACTGAGGTTTTTAAAAGCAAACACTTCTATGGAGTTTAAGCAATCTGCATCTGATTATTGCTTAATGACTGAACTCTCATGAAGGCTCCGTAATAATTAAAATGTAAAAAAAAAGAACTAAATGTCATTGGAGAATTTGAATTTTTAAAAGCTCAGGTTAAAGTATGAGAAATGTAATATTCTCTCTACAAAATGAATTATTTCCTTTTCACTAAGCAGTCAGTTAAAAACTCTAATAATTCAACAGAACACACAGAGCAGAGTGGGTGAGTCACCCTGCCCCATGAAAACATTGTGATTATGCACTTGACTTTTCTAATGTGTCTAAATTATGTAAGGCTTTTATGGTTCGTACCTGAGGAGGACGGAAATATAATAACACTTGTCCCATAACTGTAGAATCATCTGGTGAGGCATCAGGGTAGACAGCCCTCAGTGGGGTTGTTTCTCCATGTTCTAAAGGATTTCTCTGCTTCGTCATGTCATTGGGAGACTAGGGATCAGCCCAACAACTCCCTTCCCCTCCTAGGGATCAGTCTTGGAAGGAGTGTTAGGTGCTGACCTGCTTCAGGACAGGTGTCTTTATTTATTCAGAAAGTCACTTTTTTTTGTCACTCGTGGAGCCTGAACTTTGGGCCTGGGCACTGTCCTTCAGCTCTTCAGCTCAAGGTGAGAGCTCTGCCACTTGTCCCACAGCGCCACTTCTGGCCTTTTCTGCTTATGTGGTGCTGAGAAATCGAACCCAGGGCCTCATGCATGTGAGGCAAGTGCTCTACCACTGAGCCACCTTCCCAGCCCCAGAAACAGTCACTTCTATAACCTATAACTCAATACTTTCTAAGGAAGTTCCTAAAACACCATGGAAAAGGAGGCCAGCTCGGTCAGCACATGACAAAAAGGCATGTCATCTTCCTAGAAGCCTTCCAGATGCCTAATAAGCCATTTCTAGGGCAAACTTCCAGCACATAGAGCAAATAATGATTCCCTAACCCAGACATCCATTCCTCTGAGAACTTCATCTCAAAAACAGCCAAATCCAAAAACTGTTTGGAGGTATGATTCAAGAGCTAGAATGCTTGTATAGTTAGCACTAGACCCTGAGTTCAAACTACAATACTACCGAAACAACTAAGCTGGAGAAGGGGGTACACTCCTGTAACCCAAACACTTGGAAATTGGATGCAGAAGGATCCTAAGTTCAAGGACAGCTGGATAGTTGGACAAAGTAATGAGACCCTCCCTTCTCTCTCTCTCTTTTTTTTTGGTCGGTTGTGGAGCCTGGGCACTGTTCCTCAGCTCTTCAGCTCAAGGTGAGCGCTCTACAACTTGAGCCACAGCGCCACTTCCAGCTTTTCTGCTTATGTGGTGCTAAGGAATGGAACCCAGGGCCTCATGCATGCAAGGCAAGCACTCTACCACTGAGCCACTTTCCCAGCCCTCCTCTTTCAAATATCATAAAATATCATTAGAACCCAGGATTGTTCAAGATAGCACAAGAGAGAGTGATGGAGTAAAATCTTGGAAGAAGAGCAGGGCCGGCCTTCAGAAATTATCTCAGCATTCATGGCTCCTCATTTACACATACTTTAGGTTGCTTGATAAAATGCAGGATGTTATCCAGGTGCAGGTGGCTCACACCTGTAATCCTAGCTACTCAAGAGGTTGATATCTGAAGACTGAGGTTCACAACCAGCCTGGGTAGGAAAAACATTAAGATTTCTGTTTCTAGTGAATCACCAAAAAGCTGGAAATGGAGCTGTGGCTCAAGTGGTACAGAACTAGCCTTGAGTACAGAAGCTCAGTGACAGCACCCAGGCCCTGAGTTGAAGATCCAGGACCGACACAAAAAATAAAGCAGGATGTCTAGTCAAACATAAAGTTTAGATAAACAATAAGCACTTTAGCATATCTCAAATATTACATGGAATGTTTCATCCTATGCAATATATAGGCATATCTCAAATATTACATGGATCAAAGTATACTAAAAAGCATTTGTTATATGCAAATCAAATTTACCTGTGTATTCTGTATTTTTATTGGTACAATGCAATTTCTCAATTCATATTCATTCTTAATTATCACTACCGGCATATCTATTGATCTCACATCTCATTCATTATACACAAGACATTTAGGATAATATGTGGCATATTCATTTTTTTCCAGAAACTACCACTGCACAAATCTCGAAGTTGTTTGGTGCATAATAAGAATTCCTTAAATGGCTGTAATTATTATTGTTCTGACATTTTAACAACTTGATTGCAGGAAGATTTTTTGATACCCTCATATCTGAGAGTTCTACAACTGTAGATTCATCCAACTGAGGATCAAAAATGCTTCTAAAAAATAAAATCCAGAAAGTTCCACAAAGCCAAATTTTGATTTACCACCAATATACCACTCTTTAAAAATGTATACACATGAACTAGTAGCACAATGTTCTCTAATCATTCCCCATTTGCTAGATCACCCCGGGCTCTCTCTCCTTCCTCCTCTCCTTCCTGTGAACATGGTTCACCCCACATCTAGTTTATATGCTATATACCAGGGTCTATGACACTTCTATATTTGCTAAACATATGTAGATTTGCTTTCTTGTTATTAAGCCCTAAACAAGTCTCTATAATAAGCACTGACATGGCATTTACATTGCATTGGGTATTGTAGTCTATGGAGGATTTAGTTATACTGAAAGATATCTATGAGTCTATACAAATATTATACCACTTTATGTGAAGGCACTTCAGGATCTATGACTTTTGGTACCCTCAAGGGTTCCTGAAACCAGTGCCCCACAGATACTAACGGCCACTTTATTTATATGACAACAGAACCTAAAAAAACTCACAAGCTAGTCATAAATAAAGGCGTTTTCTAGAATTGAGCAAAGCAGTAGAGCTGTCTTTTTAATATTTTTTTATTGTAAAAATGCTGTACTGAGGGGTTACAGTTACATGACCAACGTAATGAGTACATTTCCTAATGAACATTGTTACCTCCTTCTTTGTTTTCACCTACCAGAGCTGTTTTGAAGCAAATATTAAAAATACATGTAAGGAAGAAGGTTTGGGTTTAACAACTTTAGAAGATTCTAGTGGTCCTGCTGATTAAAACATTAAGAAAAGCGTTCACAACTGGGAGAGAGAGGGGGATGGGGTAACATTGTCCAAAAAGAAATATACTCTTTACCTGACTTGTGTAACTATAACCCTTCTGCATATCACCTTTATAATAGCAATAAAAATTTAAAAAAAGAAAAACAATCACCGTCTCTGCTTTTCAGTGTCTTTCCTTATCCTCACTTAATAATATTTCCCTTTTAGAAGACTTGCAATATTTTCAAGTATCTTTCAAACTCCTTATCTTTTCTCTGAGCATGTATTCACAGAACTGGGGGTGAATTGTGCAGAGACACCACTTTGGGGCTCAGTGAAACTCAAGGCTGCACTGGCTTTACAGCCAGCTTGCTCGACTGCCCTCAGCAAGGTTCATTCACTCCATCCCCAAGGCCAAGGACACAGGGCAACCTTTTTCTGAGAACATTTATGTAAGCCTTGTGGATAAAAGAGCTAGAATAACTCCCAACCAATTTGTCTTTTGCTTTTGGTTACCTTTCTTCATCTGATTTCCCAGTTTGAAATTTTTAAATGAAGCCCACCATTTGAAGCCACTTCCCAGTAGATCTTCTCTTTGTGAATTATATTAATTATCTTAAAGAGCACAAGTTTTATTTTGTAAAAGAACAATTGTGTGTAGTTGTGGAGGTGGGAGGGAAGGGATGGTAGGGGAAAAACAGAGGAGGAGGCAACAATGCTTAATAGGAAATGTATTCCTTGCCTTGCTCATGTAACGGTAACCCCTCTATACAGTAATTTTACAATAAAAATGTATTAAAAATAAAAAATAATAAAAAATAAAAAAGAAAGAAAAAATTATGAAGTGTGAAAGAGCATTTACTGAATATTAATAACTCTTTGCCATGCGAAAGTTCAGGCCAATCAAAAGAATGGCCATTAAGACTTGAAGAGGAAGGAGGCTGTATATGTGGACACACACACACACACTTCAGTAGAACACATGGGAGGAAAGGCAGAGTTCTGTATTGATGACTTATATTACTCCATATGCCTAAATTTGAACTCTTCAGCACAAAACTATATAAGCTTGTTTGAACTTGACTTCAATATCCATTCTTGATCACCATTCATACCTCATATACAGTATGATCCTACCACACTTTCTATTCTTTAGTAACCTTCTATAACACTATGTATAGGATAGGTTTTGACTATCCATTGTGATTGGAGGTTTGCTTCCCAGAGTGATAGTGATAGGAGGGAGGTGGAGCATTTGCGAGGTGGAGGGTGTGTATCTATCTGAAGTCCAAAGACAATTACAAGTCTGCTATTGAACAGGTATGTGAAACTCCTTGGTAATTCTTATGGGGACTGGTACAAGCTCTTGAGTTCTATCTAGGAGAGGGTGGCTATAAAAGGCCCTCTTGTCCTTACTACTCCCTGAATCAAGATGTAACCACTTACTGCAGTATACAGCCTGCTATTTCCATCTGCCATTTGCCATTTGCCATAGAGTCTCACCAGAATTTTGCCAATGTAAGTACCAGGTCCTTAAACTCCCCAAACTTTATGCTAAATAATCCTTCTTTGTTTACAAAGCTAGCTGCCATTAGTATTTCATGATAGTTTTGAAAATCTAACTATTTCAAGCAAGTTTCCCTTGACCATGAGACCCTTACTCTTTCCCTCCCACTACTGAGCTCCTAAAAATCTCAAGACCAAGATTAAATAACACTTCCTCTATAAAGCCTTCCCAAAACTCCCTTGGCATGGATAGCTGCCACAATAACATTTTAAAAAGGCCTATAACAATTCTCGCACTCTGTGAATCTATTGTCAATTTTACATTTCACAATGCTCATTCTGACTTTTTATCTTTGTGTCTCCAGTAATGAGACAGTCCTCAGCCAAATACAAAATAACTATGAGTAGAACAGAATTGGAAATAAGCTCATAGCTTATGATAGTTACATGATGTAATCTGTCCTCTAAAACAAAATGAACAAAAAAAGTCCAGAATTTTTAGAACCATACTTAGAGAGAAGCTAGTATAATTCTAATTACTTTTATATTGTCTTCAACTATTAAAAACTTCTACAAATGAATATGTTTAAATTTAATTTAAAAAGGTCCTTATAAGATGGCTCATGCCTTTAAATCTAACTACTTAGGCGGTTGAGATTTGAGGATTGCAGCTTGAAGCCAGTTCAGGCAGGAATGTCTATGAGATTCTCGTCCCCAATGAATTTCCAAAAAATGAGAAGTAGAGTTGGGGCTCAAGTGGTAGAATACTAGCCTTGAGCAAAAAAGGTCAGATATAGCACCTAGGCCCTGAGTTCACCACACACAAGAAATATCCTTACCTAGAACATACTGCTCCTTGAGAAGGGAAGGAGTCCCCAAATTAGTCGCTTTGAGGAGCTACACAGTGAGTTTTTCTAAGGCCTAAGATCTCATCTATCTATATCATGTATATCTATCTATATAGATGGATATTTATATCTATATCTATCTATAGAGCTATATAGATACATATAGACAGAAAGATATAGATATATTTCTAAATATATATCTTTATATAGATCTATACAGATCTATATAGATATACCTATATAGAGCTATCTAGAAAGATATTTATAGAGATAGAGAGATATATTGATATATAGAGATGTATATCTTGAAATATATAGATATAGCTACATCTATAGATGATATAGATACAGATATGTACATATAGAGAGAAAGTAAGGAGGGAAAAGATAAGAGACAGAAGGTATTTTAATTAGGTTCCAATTTATCAACACTTTTTGTAAATTTGTTGTTAACTTAGAGCTTTTATTGCATATCACGTTGTTTGTAGATAATAGGCTATGTTTAAATGTTTTGACTCTATTGACTTGCAAAAAATAGTACAGAGTATAAAATGTAAAACATGTTCCTTTACCAGGTTGTAATCTGCAAACCATTCTTCTTACTTTATTATTGCCTTCCCAATTTAGCGTGGGCTTCATTTTATTAGAAAGAAATACAGTGTGAATAATTTATATGAGCTTGCTTTTCTAACTTCAATGGTGCCTTGCATTCTTTTATCTTTTTTCTCCTCAGTAGTGGCAGTTCTTGGGCATATTTTCATCTCATCTGAAATGACTTGAAATGGCAAAGTCCAAATCTTAAGGCTACAACATTTCTTTGTCATCTTGGGTAGTGCTTGCCTCTAAGTATTGTTCATGTGAGAGGAAGTGAGGGTCACAGAAATGTAGTCACTTGCTCAAGCATAGGTAATATGCTCTGTGGAGCCAGGTCATAATCACTATGCTCCCTTGTCTCCATGGGGAAAAGTCAAGAGCTTCCTGAGTGGATTGGTAATTCATACATATACCTGAGAGGCACCATCTTGATAGATATTAAGCAATCCTAGAGGATTTATGGGAAAAAACAGAAAAGACAGAGGACAAAGCTTATGGAGCTATGTGATGGTCCGTGAGTTCAATGATGAGAATAAACAAGTAGAGTCAGATATAAGAATCTCCTGTGAGGAATTTTTCTGCTTTTAATGGGTATAGATATACATTCTGTCTATTTATTCCCTTTTAGATTAACATGATAACCCCCATCCTCCACCCTCTGGCAGCAAATATCTACAGCCACTAATATCAGTTAATTTCTGGATGTTTATTTTATTTTACTTTATTTTAATTTTTTGTGGGGCTTGAACTCAGGGCCTGGGCACTGTCCCTGAGCTTTTCTGCTCAAGGCTCGTGTTCTACCATTTTGAGCCACAGCTCCATTTCTGGTTTTCTGGTGGCTAATTGGAGATAAGTGTTGTGGACTTTGCTGCCCAGGCTGGCTTTGAACCATGATCCTCAGGTTTCAGCCTCCTGAGGAGGATTACAAGCATAAGCCACTAGCACCTGTCTCTAAGGGTGGCTCTTAATTAACATGGTCTTATACTTCAGTTTCCATGTCAAATTGGTGATCAGGTCCATCAACTTTACCTTTGGAAAATATTTGAAGCATTTCCTTTCTCCACTATCATCAACACATCTCCTACCAGCGCAGATTTTCCCCACAGCTAGTGCCCAGACTCCTTTAGTCCCATCCCACCACTTTCTAATCTACATCTCCACACTTCAACTAACAAGCTCTTGTCAAAATGGAAATTTGACCTTAATGCAGCTGCTAAGCAGGGCCCATTGTACAACTCCTCGGGATGCTATGTACAGCATGCACATGATTCCAAGAAGCCAAGAGGCATGCTTCCTTAGAAGAAAATATGAGAGCTGCCCCCTAGGTTTAGGTGATGCTGTATTACTTGGAGTACAGGTAGAAATGGAGCACAGAAGTGGGCACCAGTGTTCATCCAGAGACGGTCCACCTAGGTAGAAACCTCACCTGTATTATAAAAGGACATGGGGAGGAGTGAGAGCTCATAGAAAAGTCTGCATTCGTGTCGGATAATTTCTATGCATTCTATTTTTCCTCTAATAATTCTAGGCAAGTAAGTGAATAAAAAGCTAAGTTCCATATTTTGATGTTTTGCCCTCTCCCATGCGAAGGCAAACAAGGGGCAAACTAAGCCTCGTTCTTCTGCTAACCCCAAAGAAGCTGCTGCAACACACAGGGTCCACGTGCCATCCTGATCTCACTATACTTCCTATACATCTTGTCACCCCCGATAGCACCCCAAACCCAAAATACATTAATAAAGATCAGAACAGACATCAGCTCTGTATATGGCCAGTTTCCACTGGCTCTTGTCTGTCTCGGTCCTCTCCCTCGAGGTTCTGGGCTGCTGCCACTGCAGGTCTTGGCCCGTGTACAATCTCATGTCATGTGGCTTTGGCCCATAGCCCTTCCTCAATGTCAGGCTCACACCGGTGCTTTGGGATGTGTTCCACAGAGCCTATTGATTTCTTTTACTGCAGTCCAATCCACTACCCTGTGCTACCTAGCTGCCATGCTATTGGATCCAATGCTTCTCTCTTACCAGACTATATGTCCTTCAAGAACAGGTCCTGGGGCACTTATGAATGGCATATAACCTGAGCTGGCAGACAGACTGGCCCATAGGGCCATAGGGTTGGGAGCTCCCATCTAGTGTTGGCATACCTTCTAATAAATGAATGAATTCATGAAGATTTCTAATGCCTTGGCTTACTTATATGATTTTCATCTCACTTGTAGCTAACTGCCACAACCTCCTCTCCGAACTCTGCCCCTTGTCCACACCCTCCCCACCCCCCTGCACTGCCTTTACAGCCAGCTTGGCTCACATAATCCCGTCTCATTTGCTTACCCCTCTGCTCAGTCCCCTCTTCAGATGCCCAAAACTTCCAGTGGGCACTTCAGAATCCAGAGAAGGGTAGAGAGTGTTCATTATCATCGAGATCCACTTTTTGTTCAGGCCTGCAATGTCCCCCAATTCCAACCTTTTACATCTATTTACACTTAACTTCCTGCTGCATCCTTCACAAGGCTGGTTATACTCCTGTTCTGATTGAAATGCCTTTGCTCTTTCTCAGCTGCAGTCTTACGTCTCTTGAACCTTGAGGAGGAAGTAGTTTTCTGCAGTTCTCTTTCCCAATCAAGCCCTGCCATCGCAGAAGCCTACTACGATGCCTGCCATCACAGTTTTGTTCACTGCCAATCTGAACTCAAATAGCAAGAGTGCTTATTCATCTGTCTTAGTGCTGTGCACAGAGCCCAATGAATAAAGTTAATGGAAGAATGAAAAAACACAGGAATTACTTCCTGGGAGTGAAAAATAAGAATGATACTAGGGGTGGGCAGGAATAAGGTGGAAAATCTAAGAAAGCTCTGGCTTTCCCATCTTGCTGTGTGGTAGCAAGGGAGGCAGTTCCACATGACTTTTGAGGTCAGAGGACAAGCAGGGCATTTATAGACTACAAAATTGTGAGAGGACAGACATGACAGCTGACCCCAAAGAAACAATCCTAGATGATAAGGGGGACAGCAGGAGAGCTACAGAACTTGAGGAATTGAACAGTGAGAGGAAGATGAATAGCATAAAGGAAGCCAAGGACAATGAAGACACGCTGGACACTTCATAGCTGCCTCTCTCACCAGAAGGTTACCAGAGACCACTGCCAGCAAAGGGATAGATGGAGCTCTGTCCTGTTCGCCAGTGTCATTAGAACTTTGCTTTTCATTTACCTTCTTGAGCTTGCTGTGGGGGAAGCAAGTCCTAGAGGTGTTCTCAAATGGACTGTTCAAAAAGATTCAGAATTAATAAGGCCAGTCTCAACATCAGTTGGATGGACCAGGCCTCTAGAATGCAGAAGTGAAATCTGGGACTAAAAGGCTCATCTCAGATACAACCTTCCAGCCTGATGTACAGTGTACTTGAAGAGAGTTGGGTAGGGGATGGAAGAAAGGGAGGAAGGAAGAAGGAAGGAAAGAAGGAAGGAAGGAAGGAAGAAGGGAGGGAGGGAGGGAGGGAGGGAGGGAGGGAGGGAGAAAAGAAAGAAGGGAGGAATGGAAGAAAAGAAATGAAGAGAAAAGAAGGAATAAAGAAAGAAGGGCAGGAGAGAGGGAAGGAGGGAAGGAGGGAAGGAAGAAAAGGAAGGAATGATTCAGTAAGTATCTCAGTATTTTGGATAGATTCCAACCAAGGGAAACCATTTGAAACTTAGTAAATCTGTCTATATGGCCTTGTGACCAGCACCATTATTCCAAACTGGCTCCTTGATATAGGAATAGTCCTTCTTATGATGAAATGAGGATGTATATGTGCCCAGCCAGTCTTGTTTTGGACAACTGGTTGACATGCCTGAGTTATTCTGTCTTTTTTGCTGGCACTGCCTCACTCATGATCCCCATTCCTTTTTTATTTTATTTATTATTATTTTTTGTCAGACGTGGGCTTGAACTCAGGGCCTGAATGCTGTCCCTGAGCTCTTTTGCTCAAGGCTAGCATTATACCACTTTGGGACACAAAACCACTTCTGGTTTTCTGCTGGATAGTTGGAGATCAAAGTTCCTGCCCAGGGTATCTTTGAACCACAATCTTCAGATCTCAGCCTCTTGAGTAACTAGAGTTACCAGAGTGGGCCACCAGTGCCCAGCCCCATCCATGTTTAGAAGTCCCCTTTTCTCCTGAGGGCATATGTTTCCAATACAACCCAACAAAACCAGAGACCACCTCCCCAGCCATCACCTTTTATTGAGTTCTTATACTCTTAGCTATTAATCGCTAGGCCTCAGGTCCCCAGGGCCAGAGAACTAGACACCAAAAAACAATCTGGTAGCCCCAGATGATCCAATCCTGAGCCTGATTGCCCTTTATTACCTATTTTTCTAGAATAATAAACACTCTTGTCCATATTTCACCCCTCTCCATCTGCTTCCTGCCTCACCCTGGCACATTGCTCAGTGGCACGTCCTCCTGGACACCACGAGTAATAAACTATTAAATAGCATCATTTCCCATGGCTGGCAGCTTCACTTTGCCTTCACTTTACCAATGAAACCATGCTTCCAGCCCCTCCTTTAAAAAAAAAGAAAAAAGAAAAAAACTTGGTACAGAAACAAATTTCCAACAGTGTCTATATCTTAAACATAAACGATTAGCATTTTGCCTGGTTTGCAATGAATGTGCAGCATAGATGTTGTTTGCGTGAGACTAAGTAGTCAGCTGACCTCATTCTCAAGTGCTCTCTGTCATCGAGTGTGCTCTCTTCTTTCTAACCACATGGTGCTAATGCCAGGGGCATCACCTCCCTCTCCATTTGCAAGACATCACTTTCTGGGCTGTCATGCCGGCAACTTGTCACTGCCTTCTGTAAATAGGCTGTCAAATTCTGCTTTAATACACACACACATCGCAACAGTGGAACACACAGGGACTCAAACTGAGAGTGTGTGAGTTGTTTTATGTGCCAAATAGCAACAACAGATGCCTTCAAATGCATTTGGTCAGCGCCCTGGCTTCTGGAACACTGTGAACCCATCAAAAGCACTGGCAACCTGGGCCATGGAAATAATGGGTGGCAGGCCAGGTTTCTGGTGGTGACTTAAAGGGAGCTCATTCATTCATCATCCAGGTCTTAACTCCTCTTTTCCTTTCTTTCCTCTACTGCTGCTGAAGAGAAGTGAAAATTTTCTAGCGTCTCCTATTATCATCATGTTAGTTAATAGCTGAGCTATACTCTCTCTGCTGTGGTCAATGCTTATACCTGTCCCTAAAGCCCTGTCTGTCACAGGACTCAGAGAGAGATATAAACACACTGCCTTAGGAATTATACCAATGATGAGGCAAGTATTTCAATAGAATAAAATAAATTTGCTTGTAGGGAAATAACAAAATGCTCAAATAAGGATGCAGGATAACCCACTGTAACAATGAGATGTACAAGACATTATGTTGAAAACAAACTTTACAACTTGGGGGGGGGAGAGGGGAGGGAGGAGTTGGGGAGGCCAGGAGGAAGGGGATGGTAGGGCAAACAAAGGACGGTGTAACAATGCTAGACAGGAAATGGACTCATTACCTTTCTCATGTAACTGTACAGTATCTTTACAATAAAAAATAAATATTAAAAATAATAAAATAAATTTGCTTGTAAGAACATAATTTAGATTTGTAATAGCATATGCTATACCATTGGAAAAGATAAGGTTTTTGAATGACAGTCCTTATCTCCCTATATTTTAAGGGCCCCAGAGAAGATTCCCTGAGTGATCTTCTATCTATAGTGGGTTACATTGTGGCCTCCAACATGATATATCCATGACACAACTTCCAGTACCTGTGAATGTGACTTCACTTTTTAAAGGGATATTTGATGATATAATTAGGGACTTGGATGTATAACTCAGTGGTAGAGTGCTTTGCTTAGCATACTTGAGGCCCTGGCTTCTATCCAGCTGATTGCAAAACAAAAAGGTGTGATTCAGGATCTTGAGTTGAAATTATTTTGTTTTAATTGGTTGGGCTGTAATCCTAATGACAAAAGGAGACAAAGTCATATATGACTAGCCTCAGAAAAAAACAGGTAAAAAAAGAGGTAGAAATCAGAGCTTGGCAGCCATTTGTGAACAAATATCTGGAGTCACAGACAAGGAAAGATTTACCTGTAAAACATTCAGAGAGACCACGATCCTACCAAAATCTTAGTTTAGGACTTAAGGTCTATAGACTTTTGAAAGAATACACGTCTGTAGTTTCGAGGCATTCAGTATGTTATACTAGTCCTAGGAAACAAACTTAGTATCAGCTGGACATTGAAAAGTATCCTTGTCTCAAAGTATTGAAAGTCATTGTGTTTCTCCTGGGCATCTACCCAAAACATCACAAGGCAGGATACTGTAAATACACTTGTGTATCCATATTCATTCCTGCACTATTCACAATAGCCAAGTTATAGAAGCAGCCCAGAAGCCCTACCATAGATGAATGGATCAAAAAAAAAACTGTGGTACCTATACACAATGGAATTTTACACAGCCATTAGGATGAATAACATTATGTCATTTGCAAGGAAATGGATGGACCTAGAACAAATCATGTTAAGTAAGGCAAGCCAAGCTCAGAGACACAAATGGCATTTGCCAAAGCTATATGTAAAATACCCTGGGACATGATAAACTGTACAGGACACTAGGACAGGACACTAGGTATTCACACACAGTGACACCAAAGGAGGATACTCTTAGGAAGGGAACACAAAAATGTCAAGCCTGTGTACTTGATCATATAAAATAATATTTATTGAAATGAACTCCAGGAAATGGAAACAAGAGGTTTTTTTTAAAATTAGTTGCTGCTTTTCTTTTTGTTTTTCTTGTTGTCTTGTTTGTTCATTTATCTGTCTTTCAGATGGTAGGGGGGATATAGAAAAGGAGGGATACTCACTAGTGATACTCACTAGACGCTATGCTGAAAATGAGCTATACAAATTATGAGTGACGATGGGAGGGAAAAGCTGGGAGAGAGCGAGGGAAGGGGTGCCATGGTCCCAAAAGAAATGTATTCTTTACCTACCTTATGTAACTCTAACCCCTCCGTACATCACTTTTATAAAAAACAATAAAAATGAAAAGCTCACTGTGTTCAATTTACATTTAGCCAGTTTTGTTTAGCTCTGTTCCCTGCAAACATCCAAAGCCAACCAGTCACATAGTACAAGAAACCAGATGGAATGATATTCCTAGCGAAGTCTAGCAGTTTGTTCACCTGCCTGCTCTTCTGCATATAACTTTCAAATTGTCACAGAGGTGAGGGCAGTTCCCATCTGCACCTTTTCCCCAATGATGCAAAACCATTATGTCCTCAACCATCTTTTGCTTGGGTATTTGTACAGAGAAGCTTTCCTTAATATTCCAACTGAAATTTCACTGCTCTGGTTATGTATAAAAAGCATTCTCATAAGCAATACATAAACATTCTTCAAAATGTAACATGTCCAAGAAAGAAATCAGCACCATCAGATTGCAGGGTCTGTCATAGTTCAAGAAAGACCCGGTTTGCATTATTTTGTTAGATAAGGTCATTTATACCTCGCTATTACACTGCACTGGCTCATTCCCCGCCTTCCTCCCCCGCCCCTGAGAAATTTCATCTCCTTTTAACGACTCTGAGCTGACAAAACTAGAGTGATATTAAGTGGCTTCTGTGATCATTCTCCAAAGCCTCGGAGCCCATTTAGGTCTGTGGAGTTCAAGGAGTTCAAAATTCAGATTTTCTCTTTTCATCTACTTGAGACTTTGGCTGAAGAGTCAAACAGCTATCCCTGATTTTCTCCCAAATGATTAGATAAATACACAAATATATAAAGTAGACATATAACTGGAACTCATTTTTCCCCCAAAGATGTGGTCACTGTTTCTGCGGAGGGATATGTAGCGTGGGCTGAGGCTTTGACAATCAGCCAGTTTTAAACTAGTAAAAAAATGTCAGCAATTAAGCAGAGCATGGTAACATGTTATAGCTATTTTATTTGTTGGAAGATGAAAAGGAATTTTTATCAAGCTGGCCTGGATGATTCCTGTCAACATTTCAGGACGCTGGGGACCAGTTGTGACTCAGACTTGTTTGCCACTGGCATTTGAGTCCTGTGGAGATGACACAGGAATCTTTTTTTTTCTTCATTGTTTTGACATAGTTTTGATACCGCAAATAAGCTAAAAGTTTTCAACTTGCCAATTTTATATGTGTACAGTTGCCTTCTATTAATCTATCCCTATAGGCTCCAAATGAATTGTGTATTTTTCAGCTCAGCTCACTGACTGGGCAAATCTAGCACAATTTTATAATTACTGGAGTGTGGTCTCAATGTCCCCTAGTCCCCGCCATTGAGAACAGAGTTACATGAACTTACCCTCACTGAGGCATACATGCTTAATAGGAGTTAACATCCAATTTACTACTCAGTTCCTTGGTGGAACAAGAGCTAATGATAGAGAATACACATGGACCATCATGTTTGCAATAAAACCTAATAAGTCTGCCAGGGAAAGGGAAAAAAGCAAAAACAAAAGCAAAGCAAAAGTTGAACCATCAAAATACATTATTCAAATATTTTATAAAAAGAGTAGCCAGGCATCAGTGGCTCATGCTTATAATCGTACCTACTCAGGAGGCTGAGATTGGAGAATCACTGATCAAGACCAGCCCAGTCAGGACAGAGCCTGTGTTTAAGCCCCAAGATTATATATATATATATATATATATGGGTTAAGTGTAAACAAATTTCTGAATTAGCTAATTGATCCAATTCCTGGCTTGATTGTGGTCATTATGATATGAAGCAGATATTTTAGTGTTGTTAGACATGAGACCTTGAGAGTCTCCAGCCTTACCCTCCTCCAACAAACAAACTCTACCTAATTACATAGGAAAGAAAACTGGCTCCTCCTCTAACCGTACCTTTTACAGAATTGTGGCACTTTGCTGAGAACACAGGAATGTTTCATTGAAAAGAATCAGAATGGCTAAAAGATGAATGAAGGTAAGTGCTACTAAGATTCAGTTCCAATCAGAAAAAAACCTGAAAGCAAAATTTAAATTCTAATTATGATATTTAAATTACATGGCATATGTATGCACCTATGCCCCTCTATATATTAAATATTCATAAGGAAAAACAATTGGGAAATATGCCCTGAGTTTTTAACTGTTAATTTTATTCATTTATTTTTACAGCTTTTTAAATTCAATAAATCAATGGCCAAAAATCAACTCTGGGCTATTAATAGATCTACCAGCAGTCACATCATGGAAACTGACATCACATTCTCTCCAGCTAGCATTGACAATAGCTTCTAGCCTTCTGTACCCTTGTTTAAATTAAAAAACAAAACCAAACAAATTTTTAAAAATACAATGGTTCCCTTCAGGGAAAGCTTTTTAGTATAGATTATTGCAATTACAGAAGTAATGTTGTTTAAAAATATGGTTTTAAAAAGTCATAGAAATGACATCCAGAGTGGAGCCAAATCAAATTGCAAGGAAGGACCCAAATAAGGGCTATCTGAATATTTACAGTAGATATTCACTTGCTGGTGCTAACATACATCCAGCACTGAATTTTTAAAGTCATGCCTTTTCTTTGCCCTAAGTGTTACAATGGAATTCTTTTTCTGTTTCCATCATCTTTTTTCTCTGAAATTTAAATTGTGGTAAGTAAAACCTCCTTTCAGAGAAGCGACCAAATATTATAGACAGTTGCTATTGAACTACTCTACCTGGTGGTTTTCTAAAGATAAACTCACCAGGGACTTAAAAAAATATATCTTTGCAGCAAAGTAGCCAGGGAAAAATAATGCATTTTACATACCAACTCTCTTTCTATTTTTGTTTATTGTGATAAAAAGTACATAACAAAATTTACCATTTTAACCATTTTAAATTACTGCTCTGTAAAATTTACGACATACATACTGTTGTACAACAATTATTACCATCTAGTTCCAGAAGTTTTTCCTCTCCCAAACTTAAAATCTGTCCTAGGATAAAGTAACTCTTCACATGCCATCCCTCCATTCTCTGGCAATCATCATTAAAATATTTCATTGCATAGATAAAATAAATCATGTTTATCTAGCCATCTGTTGATAGACATTTGGGATACATGTACAAATGACTGTTTCCGACTCTGATTTCACTTCTTTCCTGATATATACTAGGAAGTGGAATTGCTAGATCATATAGAAAAATCTTTAATTTTTGGAGATATTGCCACAGCATTTTCTATACAGGATACATCACTTTACCTTACCACCACCAACACACAAGGATCCAAGTTCTCCATATCCTCATCAACACTTCTTTCCTATTGTTGTGATGATATCTATTCTAAAGGCTATAAAATAGTATATCATTGATATATGCTTCCCTAATGATGAGTGTCACTGAACATCATTTTGTGTGCTGATTGGCCATTTGTATATCTCTTTTTTGGAGAAAGGACTCTTTCTAGGGTCTTTTGTTCATTTGTAATCAGGCTGGTTTTTACTTTTGTGATTGAGTTATAGTAAATTTCAATATATACTAGATATCTATCTCTTAGCAGATGTATGTTATTCAGATTCTTTTTGTCCATTTTGTAGGCTGCCTTTTCACTGTTGGTAGCATTTTAGATATATGAAAGTTTATTTTAAGGAATTCTATGTTTTTGTAAATAAGACCCATGATTTTTCCTTTGAAACTAAGAGATAATTATAAATATTCCCAGAAGTACTATCATTTTTATCTGCATAGAAATAAAAAAATGTGTTGGGGGCCTTAATGCTTTTATACAGGGCAGATATTTTTAGCTTGTTTTGACTGAGGTATATGTAAAAGGAGTCAGTAACTTAACGTGACACAACACATATTGCCTTGTCAGTCCAGGCTGCTATAACAAATTACCATAGTGGGAGCATTAAACAATGATCATTTATTTCTCATAATTCTGGAACCTGAGAACTCCAAGGAAAGGTGCCAGCATGGCCAGTGTCTAGTGAGAGATTGCTTCTACTTTAAACACAGCTACTAGCTCACTGTGTCCTCACATGGCACAAAGAGAACAGAAAGAGTTCTCTGAGGTTCCTTACATAAGGGTGCTGTGAATACTCATGACTCCACTGTCAGGACCTAGCTAACTCCTCATAACACCTAACATTATCGCATGGTTATCAGGGTTTCAACATATACACATGGAGAGGAACCAAACATTCAGTCCATTGTATACATGCACCTCATACTCAAATTCAAATGATTGGAGTGCGTGTGCATCTATCATCTATCCATCTACCCATTTATGTAGCTATCATGTACATTGGCTTTGATCTTTTCTTCTTAACACACAGACCCAGTTATGAATTGCTTCCTAATGGAGGGCAAATAAAATTTTATTCCAAAGAAAACTAGCAAGGAAGAGCCAGATAGTTCACCTATACATAACCACCACCTTGAAAATCTCTTTTGTTCTAGAAGAAAATCCATCTATTCACTCATTCATTCATTCACTTTCCCCAGGCACCAAATAATAACATTTTCCATTCACATCACTTTCTTTAAAACTGTGCAGTTACTATAATGGATATAGAATGTGCTTTAAGCATATATGAAGGTATTTGCTGATATATTTAAAGTGTTCCCATGGCATATACAAATCTCAATAGATGAAACATACTTGTAAGATACTAAATACATATGCCTTGCTAGGAAGAATAAAAAGAAAAAAACATTCCCTTACCTCACCTTTAGAGGAAGAATATCATGCTACCCATACCACAAATTATCCAAATGCCTTTTCATTTACCAAGAATCCAAAATATGTACACACTGCATACATTGAGATTTGCTAATATTCTCCGCAGCCAGCTTTTCTCACACTGCATTCTCATCTCTGTTCCTTCAGTGGGGAAAGGAGAGGCAATGACATCTTATTCTGCCACTTGACATCTTTGGATAGATTTTTTTCTACTTCTTGACAAAATTTTCTTTCATCACTTAATGTGATTTTCAGCTGACCAATTTATATGACTGGTTATACAGATTCTTGGGAAAAAATAATAATCATGATGAACCAAATTTGCAAAAGACCAAATTCTCTTATTTGGATCTAAGAAGCCAGGCAAGGTTTTCAATAACGTAACAAAGCCCTACTGGAGCAAATCTTGGCCCAGATACTAGGAAATCTTTGTTGCAGAACTGGATAGTTGTAGGAAAGGCAAGTAAACCCACATGCATGCTCTCTCCCATTTGGTTCAGGGATATGCATACTTGTTTGAAATGGCAGGTACTCCTGAACTGTGTGAACCAGATTGACACACAGCATGATAGTCACACTCCACCAAGCTGGAAGCCAATACCTTCTTCCTCAGGGGTAAGGGGCAGCTAGCTATACCTGCCTGCCCACTCTGAGACCATAGCTACCAGATACTCTTAACTTTGGCCTTCTACACAGAAGTGAGTGATGGCTCCATCAGGGAATACAGAATATAGGTAATGAACTTGGATTAGAACACATGTGTTGGGGCTACTTGAGAATTGATCCTAATTATTCTTTAGTTGAGTTCAAAATAGGTGATAATTTAGACATTTTAGTAGTTTATTATAAGTAAAAGCAAAGTGTTCTGGCTTTACCACTTACTACAAATATGGCCTTGGCAAGTTTCTTTAACCTCTCTGAAGTTCCACTCCCTCCTATGAACAGTAATGGTAATAGTGTCTTTGCCCAGGAGTGTCATGAATGTTAAATACAGTCCTGTTGAGACTCATACATGGGTAAAATGAGTACTTAGTGAATAGCAACCTCTATTCTCATTAACTCGACCACACTTTTTAACTAACTGTAGCCTTCTGTTACAAAAACAAACCTTAGTTTTTAAAATTTGCTATTTTTTCCAGAGACATAAACAAATACAGTTAAATATAATGATAGAAAGCTGGAGCCAACTGCTCTTGAAGATTTTCAGGACCTGATGTTTATATAGTTTTGGGTGAGACCTTATTAAAGGCAAGAATATAAAATGATGAATGTGAAATTAAATTAGACCCAAGGTCTTATAAGGAGCTTATGCAAGTATAGAACACTGAAGCTTCAAGGTCATTAACTTGATAGTAAACTTCTCTCTGAATAACTCTGAATAGCAACCCAGTCATTTTGAGCTTCAGATGATGAGTCCAGTATAATTGGTTTCTAGCCTTCCACAAGGGATAAGTCACTCTTTGGGGAAGAATGTCTATTAGATGAATAATAATTGGATGTCAGAGTGGTAGCTGATCATGTGCTAAGATGGAGAGACACCATGCAGAGATAGAAAAATTATCTGAGGGATGAAACACAGCCTCTACAAATGGCTAAATCCATTGCTTTGTGGATTTGTGCTGGCCAATGGCTGCCAGTGTACCAGGGGGAACAGTTGAGAGGACTCTCCATTTGACAATGCCCTCTAGAATGAACTATAGCATTATCAAATCTGAGGTAAATATGTTTTCTTCAAATGTTTTCTCTCATTTCCTGCCCTCTTCTACTTAGAGCACATCTTGTCCTGTCATGACTGTACCCTCTAATAAAGGTTTAATCAATAAATTGAAGAGCACTCATTCAAAAAGCATTTTCCACGAACTTTTTCTACTTTGATATTTTCCTTACCTCCAGTTTTCATTTCCTGTCTCTTGACCTGTTTTCTTTTTAACATATTACAAAGTTAATTTGAAATGTCCAACCTGTTGCAACTTATAGTCCAGGTTAGTTTTAATCAGAAACATTTTGAAAAGTTAATTAAATATGACACAATTTATCTAGGCCCACTAATGTTATTTCTAAAACAACTTTCCTTCTCAATAAAGATGAGGTCACAATGGCCAAAGCACATGTTAGACCTCTATGAACAATTCTCACAAATGTATCTGCTGGCTTATCTTCTGAAATCTGGCAAAAAAATAGGTTAGAAGTTTTGTACTTACAAAGCAATGTACTCATTAAAATAACTTTGAAGGCTGAGAATTGGGGGGAAATTCTCTAATCTTTTTTTAATTATAAAAATCACATAGGTTATTAAAAATAGAAGGTCAACGAGATGTACAAGCCACTATGTTGAAAATGAATTTTACAACGTTGGGGGATCAGGAGGGAGAAGTTAGGGAGGTGGGGAGGGAAGAGATGGTAGGGGAAAAACAAAGTAGGAAGTAACAACACTCGAATGGAAATGTACTCATTACCTTACTCGTGTAACTGTAACCCCTCTGTACAGTATTTTAACAATAAAAAATATATACAAAAAAGAAAAAAATAGAAGGTCAAATCCTACAGAACCAAGAGATTAAGGAACAAAGAGGAAAGCACTTCCTTTTCTATCTGCTAGTATATAGTCCTACAGCAACATGGCCTGATTTCCTTCTGCTTTGTTCTTGACAATTTCGATATAATATTTTAGTCAATCTTTCAGCTCTCCTAGTTGGTACTTTCATTAGTATATGATATACATAAACATCTGTTTTATACATTATTAATTTTAAGACAGGGTCTATTTCCTTTGGACTCTAAGAGAAATAAATAGACGTATGCTTTCTCTTTTCTTAAGCAGGAGAAAGAACATATAGAATTTATTACATGCCTACAGCATAGGAGTATTATATTCTGCGTGCTTCCTCTTAGCTTAATGTATTCATTTTAGGCAGTGCCTTTTTACTCATGACTCAGAAACATGAAGAAATTCATATTCTAAAATTTCCCTGTATCCTCTCCATGTTTCTTAGTTGTGTCATATAAATTATATATTTATATATTATATAAATTATATTATTAGATATTTAGCATTTATTCATGCTGTAATCCAAGCTACTCAGAAGGCTGAAATCTGAGGATTGAGTTTTGAAGCCAGACTGGGCAGGTAAGTCCATGAGATTGCCAATTAACCAGCAAGAAAAGTAGGATATGAGATGTGGCACAATTGGTAGAGGAACAGCGTTGAGCAAAATAGCTAAGGAACAGTGCCCAGTCCCTGAGTTCAAGCCCCAGTACTTGCACAAAACGTTATTAATGACCTATTAAGAAAACAAAATATTTCCCTTCTCTGCTGTTATTCTAATTCCTGTAGTCAAATAGAGTTTTATAATGAAATAAATATGCTGTGCACTTTTTGCTTCTCTATTCATTTCTGGTTGAGATTTCTCAGTCAAGTTTCCTGTTTCAAGATGTCTCACCCACTGCAGATTCCAAAATGTCTCTCTTCTACATTCTCATGTCAATGTCAACTTGGCTGCACAGTAACTTCCTGCCTTTCATCATTGTCATTGTCTTCCCTGACACTTTGGCTGTTTGATACTTGGGGCTGGCTCTGAAGGATCTGAAACTGGCTTCCAAGACCCATACCTTCGTACCCCGGAAGACTGACTTTTCATAACAGAGGAGGATTACAAGACTCTTCATCCTCCTGACCATTTTCAGTACAAAACAAGACGTCTCCATTTGGCTTGCTGGGAGCCTGTTGAGTCACAGATGTGGATATTTGTGGTAATTCTGCCTTTTTTGCAATTATTTTTCTTTACCTGACAGAATCTGTGTGCAGCTAACATCCAGCAGCTATCTTCCTTCTAACTTGCTCACCCCCCTAGCCTGTATTGCCTTCTGCACACATGGTTTATCTGAGTACCTTCTTCTAACATGAGGGCACTTGCCTTCCAGGTTCTACTCTTTCTGGGGCACTGACTGGGCCTTTCTCACCTGCTTCATGATTACAGAGGGCTTACTTCCAGAGGCCCCTTGCTTTGGGTTATCTGTCACTAAGCACGGTGATCTGCATCATGGTTGGCAATTTGGGGTTTGTTTGACAGACTTTCACAAATGTCTCCTTTCCTTTCATTCAATCGCAATTTTCTTTTTTGTTTTGCCTTTTTTCATATTAAACTGTTTCCTATTGACCTATGAAAAGACAGGAGGGTCAGAACACCCTAACTGTTCTCAATCCACTGAAAAACATGCTGGATTCAGGGCATCCTTAATCTGAGAGAACTACATTCTTCAGTTGTGTTTTATTTAGCTTAGTTCATGATCCGGAATGTTTTAGAAAATGATTTTTTCTGAGGTCTTGTAGACATTGAAGGCTCATTCAAGATGTTTCCCCCCTCCCACTCTGAAATATCTACGTATTATAAAGAGAAGTCCTGGGGTAGATGTCTTGAGTTCTTACTCCACGGGGTATTGCTGGGGTCCCCCTCTGCACTCTTCCTGTGGGTATGACTTAACTCCCGCAGATCCCAATTTTATCTATTCCAAGCATGACAGATAGGATCTCAAAATGTCCTAGTTCTCTGCTTCCCTCACACTTATGAAAATAATAAGGTAGATGAGCAAGGGTAAGTAATGGATGCTTCTTTTCTATTTTCCTTTCTTTATGGCTTAAGAAAACTCAGAGTTTGACTTTAGCAACTGCTATGTCCCAAGCCTTCAGAGGCATCAGCTGTGGGAAATCAAACCTCAATGAAAAATCTACAATTTCATTTCAAATCTTGGTTGCTGCTCATAAAATATAAAGGTCTGTAAATATTCTTAAGTGATGCTAAAGAAATAACTTGTATTATCAGGCCTTGTGGGTTTAATTGAGTGAAACCAATCTTTAATGTTTCCTCTAAGTAAGTATTCATAAAAACAATAGCCATGTATGTGTTTGTCTGCTTACAAAATACTACTTCAAATGAAAAATTACAATGTTGACTTAAATAACATAGTTTAGCATGGAAAAAAATGAAATACATATGAAGTATCTATATATACACCATAATGCAATAAATATTTAAACACAAAATAAAAAATAATATTTTGCATATTTCATTATAATATTCTGTATGCTAATTTTTGGCAGTACAAAGGTTTAAACTAATGGTGTCATGCTTGCTAAGAAAGCACTTTACTACTTGAGCCACTTGGATAGCTGTCACTATTTTATGGGGTATGCTTGTGTGTGCATATATGTGCATTTGTGTATTGTAGCTTGAAGTCAGAGCCTCATGCTCTCATTCAGTTTGCTTGCCCAGCTGGCATTCCAAAACTTGGTGTCACATATCCAGTCTGACATTTTGCTAGTCCATTGTGAATGAAGTCTCAGGGACATTTTTGTTGGTATGACTTCAGACAATAATTACCCTCCAGGTCTCAGCCTCCTGAGTAGCTAGAATTATAAGTTTGAGTCACTGGCTCCCAGATTACTACTTTAAAATAAGTATTTCCACTTTGCTGGTACTGGGGTTTGAACTCAGGCCTTGCAATTACTAGGCAGGAACTCTAAGACTTGAGCCAAGCCCCCAGACATATTCCCTCTTTCATAAACTAAATGCTAATGGTTTAAATATACTGATATTAGATTAGAATGAAAAATTCAATGTTTTGGTACTTCTTTAAAATATGAGGAAGAATACGAATTTATCTAATAATAGCTACCATTTATTAATTTTTATTAATATTTCTTCCAAAGCATCCTTTATATATTCACATGTATAAATTAATGTTGGATGTAAATGTACCTGTTTTATACGGTTCTTTGAAAATTATAGATTTTTAAAAGGTAAATAATTAAATGATTCTTGTAATACATGGACACAAAATACAATAAAATATTAAAAACATATTTTCAAGAATGTGTCTTGGTTGGATCAGTGAAAACATATTTTTTAAAGCTAGGATATATTTTTCTATAATGAATATTAATTTTTTCAGTGTCCAAACCTAGAGAAAGTAGGTTTGCCTCCATTGGAGTCTATGATCCAAGAGAATATTTCCATTTAGGCTGAATCACTATACTATCAAAACTACCCCCAATTAATTACATGAAAAGAAAATTATATACTTTTAAAGCAGTGAAAAATATTACTTATGTTAACTACTTGTCTCAGAATATTGGATAATAGATTCCACATAACGTCATATTCTATTTTTAAATGTCAATTCTACTGTTATGAATTAATTTCAAAAGTCTCTTTAAGACTTAAAATTTCAGGGAGTTGGGGTGTGGTTCAAGTAGTCGAGAGCTTGGCTAGCAAACTGAAAGTCCTGCCTACACCCCAGCCTACGAAAATCTAAAGATGTCATATTTTCAACAGAAAGATCTATTGTTATTAGTCAAAGAAATAACAAAAACACCGATCTGAATCACTAAATGTCATGATTTAAACCAAAACAACTCTAAACAAAAGGAAAAAATTGATAGAACTGTTACTCTTTTCTCAGCTAATGAAAGGGGTAAACCAAGATGATTGGAGATTAAAAATGCAATTGTCACATTCACTTTGGCAGCACATATACTAAAACTGGAATGACACGGGGAAGATTAGCATCACCCCTGCCGAGGATGACACACAAATTCAAAAAGTGTTCCACATTTTTTAGTGATACTTACTAGACAACACTATGTTGGAAATGAACTATACAACTTGGGGGGAGGAGGGCTGAGAGGGGGAAACAGAAAAAATTGAGGAAGGTGTGACATTGTTCAAAATAAATGTACTCATTACTTGCCTATGTAATTGTAACCCCTCTGTGACAACACTAAGTAGCAGACTCCAAAATATTTGCAAATGGTATCAAAACTAGCAGAGCATGTACAGGATATATGCTGAAATAGAAAAAGGGGATACACTTCTGTCATTATTGATCATCTACAGAACTGTTCTCCAAAGTGCATATTCTTACAGATATAGAAATATAAACAAATAAACTGTAATTTTGCCAAGGATTTGGCAGGAACGTAAGCTCAATTGAGGAGTCTGAACGTAGACTCAAGCCTCCATAAAGCCATGCTGCTCACAGCCTTATCTAAATTCAGTAAACTATCTCTACAAAAATTTCACAGAAGGCTTTATTCTTCTCTCCTTTACTGATATAATTCCAATGCAACCTTCTATGGATGTGGTATAGCACATGACTTTAACCTCAGCAGTAAGGAAGCTGAGCCAGATGGATTGCAAGTTCAAAGTTGGCCTGGATAATATATTTGGACCCTGCGCCAAAAAATATATCAAAAAGAATTCCAATACAAACTCATATTTTTTTCTGTAAAACATCATCCTCCTGATTAATCATAATGCTATTTCCTTTAACAATAACTTCCATTAGCCCTCACCTTGTCATTCTAATAGCATACTAAATCATTGCTTACTGCTTTGTTTTTCTACAACTGGCTTTAAAATTTGAGTGCTGCAGGTCAATTATATTAGGCTTTTCTTTTTGTACCTGTACTTAGGGCTTGAACTCAGTATGTGGTACTGCAACTCAGTTTTTTCATTCATGGCTGGTGTTCTACTACTTGAGCAAGGCCTACAATCTGGTATTTTGCTGGTTAATTGGAGACGCAGTCTCACTGACTTTTCTACCCATGCTAACTATGCATTTTAATTCTCTGATCTCAGCTTCCTGAATAGCTAAGAATAAAGCATGAGCCACCAATGTCTAGCTAATTACATCCATCTTTATTAAATATTTCCCCTTAAAATACATATATATGAAGATTTATCTATTTAAAATTTTTATGAACAATTATTTCAGAGGCAATATTACATTCCAGTGCTCAATAGAAACAGTGAAGATGTATCCTTTTTTCATATTGTAGCTTAAATAATACTCTTTGGGTTTTGTAGTTCTTGATTTTGTTTTATGGTGCTGAAGATTGAACACAAGGCTTCATGGAAACTAGGCAAACATTCTAACACTTAGCTACACTCTTTGCCAGTTAGTAATAGTTTTCTAAATTAAGAGAGGAAGTTATTTTGGGGCTCTTTGTCAAATTTCTAAGCCCTAACTATCCAATATATTTTTGTATTTTAAAGAGCTAGGAAGATTAATAGTATTTCATAAGATGGCAATAGATTTAGTATTCAATAAAATACACAATTAAGAAAATCAAACCAAATTGTTTAAATAAGTGACAGATTTGCTAGCACTCCTCCAAGTATCCCACATTTCACAGAATGTAGGGCTGTCTATGAGGAATTGCCAATAAATGGATAACCAAAAGCAGCAACATGGAAAATTCCCCAGTTCTCCAACTATTCATTTTCATTAGCTCCAGTCAACAGTTCAAAAATCTGTACAAGGACTGGGAAGGTGGCTCAGTGGTAGAGCGCTTGCCTTGCATGCATGAGGCCCTGGGTTTGATTCCTCAGCACCACATAAGCAGGGAAAAAAAAGCTAGAAGTGGCGCTGTAGCTCAAGTGGTAGAGCGCTAGCCTTGAGCTGAAGAGCTGAAGGGCAGCGCCCAGGCCCAGAGTTCAGACCCCATGACTGGACCCCAGAAAAAAAGAATCTCCACTAGGAAGCCCGCCATCACCCCACGTAGATGGAAGTCACGGGAAACTTGACCTTCCTGAATTTGGTGGAAGGGCTAGAAGTAAATTTGCTAGAAGAAAAGGAAGTATCTTCTCAAACAGACTAAATCAGATCTGAAATGTAAGCCCACTTGTACATCTCCATGCATCTTACTCTCATCATTGAAGATGTCACCCATTCACTTAGGCCTTTACCCATCCACCTAGGCCTTCACCGATCCATTATCCATCCACACATTCATCATCAATATGTTCACCAGATGCCCATTGGGATTATAACTGACATTCTGTGGATGTCTTTGAAACAAGGTTTAACTTATCTCTATTACAAACCAAACCCTCAAAGGAATTTTGATTATTATTTTTCCAGGCTTTGCATGTACCTAGGAAGGGATACAGGATGGAGCCAAGAAAATTTTCAAAGTTAGATTTACCTCCTTTCCCCACTATGCTATACCTGAAGACTACTAGTAATTGTACACATTTAGCACTTGCATGTATATGAGTATTTTAAGTAAACATGTATATATTTAATTCATATTTAAGTCAGAAACAGACTTCAAAGGAAGTTAGCACACTAGCGAAAGGTCAGTGAAACTGTATAAATTATAAAAAGATAAATGCATGCTCTTTGGCTAAGACTCTGCTACACATGATTTATTGGATAAGGCTCCATTCTATTTCAATAATTAGCATTAGGAAATCAATATTCTTGTGACAGGAACAAAGCATAAAATTTCCTCCTCTTCTATCCTAGCGATAGTAAACAAGAAAAAGCACCCTTCCTTTCAGTTCCCTTCTGTTTCTATGTATGTGTGTGTTTGTGTTTGTGTCTGTGTCTATGTCTGTGTCTGTGTGTCTGTATCTGTGTCTGTGTCTCTGTGTGCTGGTACCTGGGTGAACTCAGGGCCTGGGAATTATCCCTTAAAGTTTTTTCAAACTCAAGACTGGTGTTCTAAAGGAGGATACTTTTAGGAAAGGAACATAACGACACAATACCTATGTGCATCTAGTCATATAAAATAATATTTATTGAAATGAACTACAGGAAATGGAAGCAAGAAGGTTTTTCTTTGTTGTTTCTTGTTTTGTTTACTTCTCTGTTTGTCTTGTTTGTTCATTTATCTGTCTTTGGGAGGATAAGAGGAGGCACAAAAAAGGTGGGACAAAGGATGAACAAATGCAGCAGTGGTATTCACTGGAAACTATGTGGAAAATGAACTACACAACATGTGGATAGGGACAGGATGGAAAACCTGGAAGAGAGTGAGGAAGGGGATGACATTGTCCAAAAAGAAATATACTCTTTACCTGACTTATGTCAGCATAACTCGTCTGTAATAACAATAAAGAAGGGGGAAAAGTGGTGTTCTACCACTATCTACTTCTATCTACTTCTAGATTTTTGCTAGTTAATTAGAGATGAGTCTCATAGACTTATCTGTACAGGCTGGTTTCAAAGCAAGATCCTCAGATCTCAGCCACCTGAGTAGTTAGGATTACAGGCATGAGTCACCAGAGTCCAGCTTAAGGGGTTAGTTTTGTTATGGTCTGTAGGAGGTGATAAAAGTAAGACGATAGAAGAGTTAGACTATGCTACCAATAGATAACGTGTATTCAAGAGTGTGGTGACAGAAAGAGAAAAGAGTGAGAAAGACAAGCATTTACTGAAGAAAACATCTTGGGAAGGAAACAGAATTGGGAGACATATTTCTGATGATTTGTAATGCCCCCAACATCTGTGCGCCTTAGTAGTCCCCAAGGCCTTCAGCAAGGACCTCTCATGGATTTGCAAATAAGCATCTGCTCTATCACTGAGCTATCTCTCCATTCTTGGTGTGTTCACTTGCTTGAATGGCAATGCATCCTCAAGTGAGCTTTAAGGCAAGAGCTTAGACAGATACTAGTGATATGTACTAAGGGACTACAGAATGAAATAAAAAAAGCATTTAGAGAAGCCATTTATGCTCTAATTTTAGTGATGAGCTATGTTTTCTTTAAAAAAAAATCCAAATTGAATCAAGGAGATGGATGCATTACTAAAATATCAAATAATAGCATCCTAATTTCTTTTTTTTAAGTTTTGCATATTAACTTAATTAGCTATTACACTATTGGTGAAGTCCTACTGTTGATGTCATTTCATTCAAACAGGTAGCAAATGCAGAAAATGAGGAAGTGTCATTAAAACTTGCAACTGTAATCTTATGATGAATTATGAACAGGTAAAAAAAAGGATCAAAAAAGATGATATAAAAAAGTAGGTCAGCATCAGCTTCATGTATCACAAAATAGATGGAACAATGGATGTAGAAAAATGCACTATACTCTTAGGTCATCTCATTATCAATCCTCATGTCTTCTGAGTGCAGGCGTGTGTTTGTTTTAATCAGTTCTCCTGTGTTTGTTTCTCTTCTCCTCTGAATGTCTGCTCTTCTTATATCCCTGGAGGTGACTCCTAAGAACACTTAGAACTATGAGTTCTTTCCTAAGCTCCAGGCTCAGAAATTCCATTGATCGTGCTTCGCCCAGCCAGATGGATGGTGCTGACACTGTGCAATCAGCTTTGTTGTACAGGCCCTCTGTGTGAATGGCGAAATCAAAGCACACAGCTTGATATATCAGCCCAAGGTCACTCGGCAACCAGTGACAGACAAGGTCACACCTTGAGCCCTAAATTCCTCTCTCCCAATCCTATCCGTGTCTCATTGATCTGCCTCATGTCACACTGCTATTTCATCTTACCATGCCTGTCAACTCTCTTTCATGTGGAGACTAACAGTAACCTCGTGGACCTTTCCTCCTCCAGGCACTCATCCCTCCTTTCTTTTCTTTCCCTTTCCTTCATCTCTTCTTCCCTTCCTTTCCTCTTCCTCTTCCCATTCCTCTTTCCTTTTCCCTTTCCTTGTCATGAGACCATCCTATCCTTCCGAGTCCTAAGGGCAGACGACATCACTCCACTTCCAAATTTAAAAAAGCAGTTAAAATCATAGTTTCTGCAACCAGGATTTCTTAATTCAAATCCCAGCTCTGCCTTCTACTATTTGGTAATTGGACAAGAAAAGTCTTTCTATGTACTTGGCTTCCCAGCCTATGAGAAAGAATGCCTATAATGACACATAGCCTCACTATGATGAAAAACATGAGGCCATATCTGTTAAGTGGGCACATGGTGAATCCTATATAGAAGTTTGCTTGCTCAGTTTGGCTTCTGGGGTCCTCTACAAGCTAACTCTCATCTATCTTTTAACAATAATTCCTTCATTCACAACAAATTCCTACCAGACTGACCTGGCACCATTCCACTCCACTTCTCTTCTTTCTGTGCTCTGCCTCAGTTATTTTTTCAAGTATTTGCTGAGCTTGGGTGCTCTTTCAAATCCCCACCTCCAGAGTCATTCATAACCAATTCTCCATGAGACATTGAACTTGGAGTTTCTACATCCATGGCTGATCTCTTTGAAGACACTGGTTCTGGGTCATGAAGTCTAGACCTGAATTTTCTACACTTTCACCAATAGTCATAACTATGAGAAAGGCATTTGACTTTTCCATGCATGAACTTCTTAATTGAGGTTAATATTGCATCCTATTTATAGGGTCTTGATTACCAAACAGGGCTGTGGGAGTGGGGGAACTGCTTGGCACAGAGATCATAAATACCAGCAATTGCTTATAGAAATATATCTGTGTGTTTTCATACATGTGTTTTGGTGTGTGTATGTGCCAGTCTTGAGGCTGGAATCCAGGGCCTGGATGCTGTCCCTGAGTTTTATTTTGCTCAAGGCTAAACTTGACCACTTGAGCCACAACTCCAATGCTAGTTTTTGGTAGTTAATTGGAGTTAAGCATCATAGACTTTCCTGCACAGGCTGGCTTTGAACTGCAAGCCTCAGATCTCAGCCTCCTGAATAGCTAAAATTACCATTGGTAGCGACCAATGGCTCGCTACCAATGGTAATTGGCTCATGCCTCCTTTTATATTATGATAACATGGAAGACAAATACTAGTTCATTCCTTCTAAATTATCTTGTTTCATATCTACCTTAAAGTGAACTCTACACAAAAAAAGTTTGTTGTATAACTGTCATCCTTCTTACCTTAGCACTTGGAGCATAGTTAATGTTCACAGCCATTAAAAGTGAATTAATAGTGAACATTCACAGATATAGAGTATCACATTATATTGATATAGGAAGTTTGCCAAAATTTAGAGGCAAAAATCAGTTTGGGGGTTATGAGTTTCTTCCTTCCTTTTATTGTTTCCATTTCCAGGAGTTCATTTTGATAGATTATTATTTATATGATAAGAGGCATATAGGTATGGTGCTTTGTATTCCTCCCCTAAGAATTTTCTCTTTGGCTTCACTGTGTGTACAGGCCTAGAATTTTGTATGATTAATCAATTTCTTTCTTTCCATATAGTCTTTTCCCCACTAAAGGATGAAAGCAGAAAAAAAAATAAAAACCATGTATGCGCTTCCAGTTCTGATTAATTCTGAAGATCCTGGGCCTTTCATGAGTAATTAAAATGTTAGAAAAGTGACATGTTAAAAAGGTTCACTGAATCAAGTACTGCTCACTTGCTTTATTGGGAGACACAGAAGAACAGTCAGAACAATAGTTAAGCAGTGAAAATCCAAAGTGGTCAAAAATTAAGAGCTCAAGATTTATAGTCAAAGAGAGTTCAAATCTTGTATCTGTCACTTACCAGCTGTGTGACCTCATGCCACTGAACTGCTCTGTGCCTCTGCTTCCTGAACTTTAAGTAGGGACACTAATGCCTGTCTCATAAAACAGCAGAGTGCCTGAAAAATAACAAATGCTCAGTAAATGGTGTATGTTAATGACCAAAAACAATAGCAATAATAATAATAATAATAATTACAATAACAACAACAACAACATGGGAAAACAAATTTGACCTTTCCATTAGTGTCAGTGATCAAAATACAAAAATCCCCATACTGGATCAGTTCTGATTTGGATGGACTATAACTTAGCCAGAAGAAAAAAAGATGTTCACATTATATTTCCCTTTTATGTATCATTACTTCTGGATTCATATTTTAGCTTAATTTCTTAAAGTGATGCAATTCAGTGGCATCATTTTATGCCTTTGAAGACAAAAGAAATTCTTTGGAAGGTAAGGTTTCCTGAATGATAGGCCTAGCCATAGAATCGAAGGCTGGAAGAACTTAAAATAGCAGCATCTCAACCTGGTTATTTTACAGATACTTTAAAAATGTAACTTGAAATTAGAGACAGAAATCCTCAAAAAACTAAACTAAGCTGAGATATGGAGGCCTAGAATTTATGAATAAGTTGAAATTTGTAGTTTCCTGAGGTAAAAGGGAAGTAAAGAGAGTCGAATCCTCAAGCCACCATGTTCCCACAAGAAGTACAACTCAACACAGCACCATGACTACACATGCCTTGAGTGTAGTCATGGGCAAGCAAAGAACTGAGCATGGACCCCATTCAAACAGTCACTTAGGTAAGTCCCTGAAAGTTGGGGAGCAACTAACACTGGCCAGGAAGGAATGGAGCCCATTGACAGTCAATGTGGATGTCAAACCCAGAGCTCCAAGATGCACAAAACAATGACCCACAAATTATGTACCAAGAAACTATGAAATATAAGCATTTATGTGAAGAGAAATTATATAGACCTTTCCCTGCTAAAGGAAGAGATACTAAGTGACTTGACACAAATGCAGCTTCTCACGTGTGTTTCTTAGCTAAAACTTCAAGCTTTTCCAGAGATCCTCCAGAATGACATGGATCTTTGAAAACTTAGTTGGTTTATAAAATACCAAAAGACTCACTTTATCTTCTTTTCCAAACAAATACTAGTTTCCTCCCAAATGTTAACCACCATGCACTTGCTCCCAGAACTTCTCCTCATTCTGAGTTAAATATATAAAGACAAAATTCACTTTATGTCTTTATTATTTGATGATGTCTACAGACTATTTTCCTCACAACTAAATATCATCTCATGTAACTAGGTGAGTCTGAAAAATACTAAGTATTGAACTCTTTTATTCACATCCACTGGGAAAAATGGCGTTTATAGAATAGCTAACAATTTTCATGGTTTACTCAACACTGTGTCATCAGTTGAAAGCAGTACTTGGCAATCTAAGACCTAGGTCCCCATGTACCTCTAATGGCAAGCCTGATACAAACAGCATAGGAGGGACCATAAAACTGCAGTCTCACTGTTCACCAGTGGTTCCTGCCTGTAATCCCAGCTACTCAAGAAGCTATGATTTTAGGATTGCAGTTTGGAGCCAGCCCAGGCAGAATGTTTGTGGGACTATTATTATTATTGTTATTATTATTATTAACAGAATAAGATGAAAGTGACTCTGTGGCTCAAGAGTTCAAGCCCCAGGACTGGCAAAACAAAACAAAACAACAAAAAATCCTGCAGTCTATGACGAAGAATTGTAAGGGAAATTGGAATTAACTCTTAGAATGGATGCAGGGAGGATTCCATTTGCCATTGACGGATTTGGTTGCTGTCCAAATTTGTTAAGCAATCTCAATAAACTTTTTACCATTGACACTGATAGGTAAGACTACTTTTGACATCTTACTTCCTATGTTCCCAGGAATGATAAGAGAATGAAGCATATCAGAATTTTTTGGGTCAGTTTTGGGGCTTGAATTCAGTGCCTGGGCACTGTCCTTGAGCCTCTTTCTGCTCAAGGCTAGCCACAGTGCCACTTCCTGTTTTTGAGTGGTTAATTGGAAGTAAGAATCTCACAGGGCCTTTTCTTCATGGGCTGGTTTCAAACTGCAGTCCTGAGATCTCAGCTTTCTGAATAGCTAGGATTACAGGCGCGACCCACCTGTGCCTGGTTCAGAAATCCTTGAATTTGAGTATCGTAGACCTACACACAAATACCAATTTTATATGAGTAAGCCAGGAAGTACTGAGAATGTCATCAAGGAAGGTAAAGATATATAAAACAAAACAGCAGTGTTGTTAAACTTCAAGTCATTAAGATTAGGACAAAGAAAGCGAAAAACAGAACCAAATTTCATTCGCACAATGTATTTGTTCATACACACATAGACTTCTGCTATCTCTAACTGATGATATCAGTCTTGACCTATTATGAGGAAACTAACTTAGAGCATTCAAAAACCATGATTGTAGTTGTACAAAGTAATCTTTTGTCTGGCCTGAAATCTTATTTTTTTAAAAAGAGAAGTGATCTCTCTAGAATCTGGATGAAGTGGAATGCCTGGACAATAATGAATATCTAACCTTCACTACCATTGATTCTTTTGCTTCTTCTTCCTGGATCCTTAGATCTTATTGAAAATCTCTACTCCCACACTCTTCCTTTTCTGTTGTCCTTTACTCTCAATGCTTTTTGATTCAAGTCAACCACTTTTTGGTATCCTAGGCCTTTTTGATATATGCTTTGTTCTCAGACTGAAATTGCATTCCTGGCAAACCCCTATTTGTTCATAAGATCCTAAAGGGAGCATGGAGCCACTAGGCTCTGGAGTGGCATGGCCCATGACTGAAATCCTAACTCTGTCCCTAATCATTTGCCTGGTGTGAGCTGCTTCACCTCTGGAAGCATCTGCTTCCTTCGTAAAAGAAAAACCAATAGAAACATCACAATAATGATGCCACCTGATTGTTATTGTACACTATAAATACTGTATCAATTGCCTAGCCAAATATCCTCTGGGTACAATATACCACAGCTGTGCCTTTACTACTGATGGCTTGACTTTGATAGAATAGATATTCTAAAACATTTTATAACGATGGCTAATATATATCAATTTGAATGTTCATTGTTGTTTTGAGACAGGGTCTCCCGATGTAGGCCAAGCAGGTCTCAAACTCATGAATCTTGTGCCTCAGCCTCCCAAGTGTTAACATTACAGGTATGTACCAACATACCTCACCTGCCAATTTGTATTCTTTGAAATCATGTCTGTAAAGCTTTTTCCATAAGGAAGGTAAGACATAACCTGCATCAGATATCAGCAAAGAAAGGAACCATATAACAAACTATTTTAATCAATTTTCCATTTCTATTCTGCAAGGCAATAGTTCACCTCTTTACCTAATCTGAGTTAAATACATAAACCACTATTTCAAAGCAGCTGCCTAAAAATGAAGCTCATAGGCATTCTGGGTTATGAGGCAAACCATCCAGGAAAAATTAGCCCTTGATAGATTCCTTGTCTTGTATGATATAGACAGTCCACAATATGTACTTTATTACCTCAAAACCATGTCTCAAACAAATTTTATGAACTAGACACATAAAATACTAACCAACATACTTTGGGAATGTATACATTGCTTATAATTCTTCACTGTATTTTTCCTAATCAAGTTACATGGTGATTTCTCTCTGGATCCTCAATAAATGACTCTACATTGCCCAATATTTCTGAACAATGGCAGTAATGATAATTTTTCATTTTATTTTGCAATTAAAAAGATATTGAGCTAATAAATAAACATAACAGAAAAATCTCATAATGAATAATTGCCTACAAACCATCACCTTTAATTTTTAGCATTCATCATGAGGGAAAGCATGTCTACTGCATGGATTTAATGATAATTTGGAGTTATTTGTGCTTTAATTGCTCTAATTGCTTCCTTGTTGGTCAAAGTGTCTCCAGATTTTTACCACATCAGTCTGTTCTGCACAACGTGACCCCTAACAACACTACTTTCTCTGTTACTTGCTTTCCCCATTTTCTTTTCAGAGACCAGTCCTACTCAAGCTCTACCAGCATACTCCCCATCAAACCGCCATTTAGGCCTGCTCCTCCGCCAGATTATTTATCCTCTTGGTGTATTCTCCTCTATTTTCCCCTCAAAATTTTGGAGCTCTCTCTCTCTCTCTCTCTCTCTCTCCCTCTCTCTGTGTGTGTGTGTGTGTGTGTGTGTGTGTACTGGGACAGATTCTTCTCTCTCTCTCTCTCTCTCTCTCTCTCTCTCTCTCTCTCTCTCTCTCTCTCACACACACACACACACACACACACAGCTCACATGTTTAAACCCTCTTTGTATCCATGTGGCAGAAGAGAAAAGTTTGTTTATATAGTTGGATCTATTCCCTATACAGCTGTATGATCTTTCAGGCTCCACAAGGGATGAATTTGTTTATCTAAATTAATAACATTATTAGTTCTCAAAAGTCCATCATTGATATGATAAAGAAAGTTCCTTTGATCTTTCTTCCAAAATAACTCTGCCCATGCCAGATATTATGGTTGCCTCCAGTACCTGTGATATGGACTGTTGCGACTCAACACAAGAATCAGTTGTGTGCCAGCAAGACTCATGAGAGGAGTCTAGGACAGTGAAGATTGCCTTTAGCTCTCAGAATCCTAAGCTTCAATATTCCTTGAGAAGATCCTAAAGACAAGTAAGTCTCCAAGCCTAGGGCCACAAGATCGAACTTCTGCAAGGCATTTGCTAGAGGTGACATTCAGATATTCAAAAACAATGATGCTAACTACTAGTTAGAAAGAACTTCAAAAACTGTGATGATTATCCTGAGCAATGTATTGGATGCACCACTGGCTATTTCAAAAGGAGCTTAAACAAGATATGAAGAAAGTGAGTCCTTGATTTGAATGGCATTGAGTTGTGCCATCATCTTGGTGTCTGTCTTGAATGTCCACTTTATGACAAAAGAAAAAATCTTTAAGTTGATGAAAATTGTTTTCCTAAAACTAGATTATTCAAAAGTAAATAGAGGTTATACATTTTGTATCCCAATCCAGTAAAAATCAGTCACTGAAAATACAGACATAAGCAAGTCCACTGGTTCCTTTGAAAAAAATGAAGTCAATGCCTTTGTGCAAATTATCTTTCAAGTGAGCTGACTAAGGAAAAAAAACAAGTTGCTAAAGTTGACCACTAGAACCTAATATGTGTGTGAGAGAGAAAGAGATAAACCCAGACACAGAGGTAGAGACCAAGACAGATGGAGTCTTTAGGGAAAGAGACAGAGAGCCAGACAAGAAAGTTTTGAGGCTGGGAAGGTAGCTCAGTGGTAGAGAGCTTGCCTTGCATGCTTGAGGCCCTGGATTCAATTCCTCAGCACCACATAAGCAAAACGAAAAGAAAGTTTTGAGAGAAAGAAATAAATAGGTATTGTGATTTTCAATCCTCGGTCTCGGGCTATGCAACACAAAGGCTAAGAACAAGTGGAAAGAAATGTGCTGGAGAAGGGAAACCAGTATTTTCATCTTTCCGGTAGAAACTGAGAAGAAGGGAGCATATAAACTCTGGATCCAAATACAGTGCTTTCCATTTAAAAATGTAGAACTTACTCCTTCAGTTATAAGTGAAGCACATATAGAACCCAGTGACTTTCAGAAAGTTTCTGAAACTTAATTGTACAATGCAATAGCAGTGCTCCTGGCATTATTGAAAATGACAGCAGAAATAGGTTAGAAGATGCATTTTTGAAAGGAAATAACTAGTTGTATGAGATGTCCTAGAGATGTTTTGTGTCTCTCCAAACAGCCTGTGAGCTCCTTGGGAACAGGTGCTACATCCAATTTATTCTTACAGTACAGCTGGCATCTAACAGGTGTACAACAGGTTTGTTGAATTAAACTGAAAGAATTAGAATTCTCGGGTAATAACCACAATGGCCGGAACAGTCTTCTGGCTGCCTACCTTTGTGTCTGTTCGCTTTTATACCAATGAACAGAGTTCTGCAAATACCATGTCTATTTATACAGAGGAGCAGCGAGAGGCTAAATAACTGAGAGGACACAGAAACTTGATTCATCTCCCAAGAATGTATACCGTTATATAAAGTACACTTTTGGAATGAACTTGCATAACATATTGCCCTTGGACTTGATTTGGCATTGCCCACATTAGGGAGCACAGCATCACCACTGAGGCAGGCTGTTGATGGGAGATGATTTCCAGCACCAAATAGATGGTCTAGCCCTGGCATGAATCTGAGAGAGCAAGAAATAGAAGGCTGAAAGAAATCCTATTTGCATGCAAATTCAATAACTAGGTTGACAGGAGTTACTTCATATGTTTAAAGTATTTTCATGCAAACTTATTCTCTCCCTGCAATAAGAAAATATGATCCAAAGTGAAGTTACAGCTTACTGTCAAACTTACCTTCCAGGGAAAGACAGATGGTAATGACAGCACAATGACATAGTCTAATGGACAGTGTAAGTGATGCAAAGGCTCTCCACAGGGCCTTATGAGTATATGACTCTATGATGCACACAAAAGCGCCTTTCATGGGAAAAATGATGCAATACCACCAGCTTGGCTGTACTTCAAACATCAGGAAAGTCTTTTCTACATTGATCTAATGATCAGGAGAATCCTGATTATCATCTGTACCAGATGAATGTATGGGCTTGAAAGTATATGTCACCGTGGTTTTTGATTCATATTTCGATTTAACCAGAATGACATCACGTTACATACTTGAATTTGTTTCTTCAGTTAGGTGCTTGTATGCCTTCCATAGGAATTATTTGACATGTCTATATAAATTAAACCCCCTCCCCTCCTATAAAAAACCTTGGCCTGGATGACTTGTTAAACTTTATGGAGGATGACAATTATAATTTTTCATCAGTGAAGTTTACTCTGCTCTATATCATAGACCATACAGAGTATTAAATGGTAAACCTAGATTTTTCAGTATAGATGTACTCATATGTAGCCTGGATTTTAATATATTATGCAAGGTATGCAATATAAGGGGCTACAATCCAGGTTACACTGTATCTGTGAAGCATCACTTTCTTGTTTAATTTAGAAATATGAAGATTCATTTTCTCAGTCCTGTTATGATGAAAGCTATCTTTTCTGAGGATTATAATTCCAGTTTTATAAATTTAGGACAATTTCAGTTACTTTTCATCTCGTCCACACCTCTGTAACTGTGGCTAAAATAAAAATATGCTTTATAGGCTGCCTTCTTACAGGAAAAAAAAACTATTTCAAAGGCTAAAATGCTTGCTGTGCCTTAGGTAATGAATCATACATGCTTACAAAATTTCAAGAACATAATTGCCTGTCCATAATAATGGTTGAAAATTAGCCCATTTCTGAAGTTTGTGCATATGGTCCATGAAATGTGTCCCTTTCTCTATGATTCATAGACCTTATTCCAATTTTGAAGCAAACAGATGTTAATCTTTAAATGAAGTAGAAAAATATAATTTTTAGAGAAACTTTTGGTACATTTATTATAGTTAAAAATGGCAAACATTGGTAGTTAAGAAAAACACACTATGGTGTCATGGTCCTATGGGAAACCACAAATTAGGAGCTGACAAGTTTCAGGTACTTAAAATGTCTAGCAATATTGCCATTCTGTATAAAATAGGGAGCTTAATCGGGATTGTGTTTTCTCTGGCCATATGTTGCTTTCTGACTACAAGGGCACCTTGATTCATCACGCGGTATTTCACGAATGATCTCCTCATGAAGAAAAACTAAATCATAGAGAGGTTATTACTAGGTCTTATTTTTTATTTTAAATGTTAAATTATGTTGCTAAGCAATTTTAAAACTGTAGTTTTAATAATCACCAGAAAAATATTACTTTTAGGATTCTTAATTAACCCACAAAAACCCAAGATCCTAAGTTTTAATATTTGTTCTAATTCAAATTGGGGTGGAAATAAGTAAATTATAATTGATCTACCTTTTTCTGACAAGAAGATTAATTTGAGTATAAATATTAAGGTGACCTGGAAAACACTATTTTCTAGAAAATTCACATTCATCTATCTATTGTTTACCCAGTGACCATACTAAGTCAACTCACTTATTTCCTGAGATTCATCCAGTCTGATTCTGATACGTTGGATGCTTTGGAACCCAGGAAAATCAAATTGTAAGACAAAACATTTCAATTCTCTCCTCAATAAAACATTATTTTAATTCACCAATATTGGCAGCTTTTCCAGGACATGTTAGGCCTTACCTTTATTTGTAATTTTGCAATAATTCATTTGTAATCAATTGATGATAGTTGATTGTTTGGTTTTTAGTCTTTTTCTTTTGGTGAGATAATGTCTTGTTAAAGAGCTCAAACTGGTATTTGTTCTGCCTCATCTTTAAGAGTGCTGAGATTATAGGCATTCACTATCAAGCCCAGGGTATTGCTGAAGTCTTTATAAAATAATCTATTTTGAATGGGATAACTAAGTTAGATGGATTTCACTGTTGTTTTGAATTCAGAATCTTGAATGTGAAAATACTTTTATGTATTTTCAGGCTTTAAAAATGCCTTCTGTTCTCTGGGTCAGATATCGAATTTAAATGTAAACTTTCAGTAAAGTTATCAATATTCCTATTTTGAGATGCTTGCTGGTTTTATAGTAGGAATGGAGAATATTTGGTATTTGATAACATTATTTACTGCTGTTATTTTCTGAAATGTGACTTGTTGATGATACTCTGTGGGGATTAATCTAAGTATTTCAAAGTACCAGTACCAAGGCTCGAGCTTAGGGCCTCACACTCTCCCTTAGTAAAGGCTTTTTGCTAGCACTCTACCATTTGAGCTACACCTCCACTTCTTATACTAGTTAATTGAAAATAAGAGTCTTAGGGATTTGTTTGCCCAGTCTGGCTTTGAAATGTCATCCTTAGATCTCCGACTCCTGAGTAATTAGGATTACAGGCATGAGCCACCAATGCCCAGCTAATCTTACTATCTTTTAGTGTTATGCTATTCTCAAGTACAAAGTAAGCAAGATTACCCTGTATATATGTTAAGAAACACTAAAATATTAAAACATTATAAAAGATAATAAAACATTATAAATGAAGAGATCATAAGAGCATTCTGTTGCTCAGCCTTTAATAAGTTATATACTTTCTATCAACCAAGGACTCGGAAGGCTATAGATTGAAGGTCAACACCAGTTGCCCTCTGCTTTATATAAAGTTTTATTGGAATGTGGACAAGCTCATTAATTTACATAATGTTCTGTCTGTTTTGGTGCTATAATCAATGACACAGTTGAGTAGTTGTGATAAAACTGGAAATCTCTGTAAAAACTTAAGTAGTTACTCACAGTCTTATCTTTTACAAAAAGCTTTCACTAGTCCATTTCCTCTCAGAGCTACTTCCATGGGAAAGGTCCTGGTATTTGTGGATGTAGAGCAGAGAAAGAGGGCAAGTACCTATAATGAGAGAGTATACCACTGCTGAAGGATAAAAACCAAAGCATTGGGGCTAGGAAGGTGGCTCAGTGGTAGAGCGCTTGCCTTGCATGTCTGAGGCCCTGGGTTCAATTCCTCAGCACCACATAAGCAAAATGAAAAAAAGCCGGAAGTGGCACTGTGGCTCAAGTGGTAGAGTGCTAGCCTTGAGCTGAAGAGCTGAGAGACAGCACCCAGACCCAGAGTTCAAGACCCACGATAGGAAAAAAAAAAGAAAGAGAGAAAAAGAAACCAAGGCATTATGTAGTGACAGAAGAGAGTCAACACTGTTTCAGAGTTGAAATTGTCACTGAATAAAAAGACACAGTGGCAAATGAAGCTGCCAAGTCCCTCTTTTTTTTTCCCTCAAGTCCCTCTTTTATTAGTATTAGCTAAGGGAAATGCAGTAATGAATATTGAGTAATAATATGTACCCAGTGATCATACTGAATCAACTTATTTCCTTAGATTTATCTCAACTTCAAAAATCTATCAGTCCACCAACCACAAGTAAACCGTCCAAACCCACAGACCACCAATTGTTCTCAGCACAAAGGAATTCCACCATCAAGATGACTATGAAAATATTATCCTCTGTGATGCCTAGACTTCAAATATCAAAAGTTTCCTCAATGTCTTCTCAATAGCTTTTTGTAAACTTCAAACCTCCTTCCTTTATATGATTGCTACAGGTTTCCTTACTAGATCATTGCCATTAATATGTACTACGCTTTTGGAATCAGGAACAAAGAAAAAGGTTTTCTAGGATTTTTACCTACTGTATGTAACCTGTGTGACATCAATTGAATTGAAATGTTCACAGCATAATCATAGGCTAGAACCAATCTACTTGCTTCTCTAATTTCATTTGAGACAACTGAAGCCTAGGTAGCTGAAGCGCAGCACCCAGGTTCACACAGCTAAAACATGGTCCTGACACCCAATTGAGTGTTTTTCATTTAAATAATTACAATAGCTTTATTGAATATTTACCAATTTCCAGGCAGTTTTTAAAAATATTCTGCATTAAACACTTCATAACAATCTTCATAGCAATCCTACTAAGACCCCCTCATTTTACACATAAGGAAACTGAAGCTCTCTCTATAGAACTGATTTATAACTGGGCTAGAAAAGGCTCTATTTTCATCTCTGAGGATGCTGCTAGATATCTGATTTTTGACCCTTGACCAAGATTAGGGCAGTGAGATTTAAAGTGTATTTTATCTGGGTTAGAAACTTCCCTAGCAACCCCAGGCTAGATTCCATGCTGATGGTAACCAAGTGCCCTGATTGATTGGTTCTGAAACTCAGGCTTGATGATGACCAAAGGAATTTAAGAGTGCTCTATATAATGAGCAACTTATTCTGAACTCCCCACAGGCCAAGATTCCTCACACACATCTTGTCTCAGGCTGGCCCAGTAAGTTCAAAAGAAAGAGCCCCGAATTGTTCACATCTGTCAGACTCCTGAGGCTTTTTCCTGTTGCTTTCTCTTGAAGTACCAGATCCTAGACGACTTCTTTTTTTTTTTTAATTGGTCATGTGGCTTGAACTCTGGGCCTGGATGCTGTCCTCCGGAGCTCTACAGCTCAAGGTGAACATACTACCATTTGAGCCAAAGCACCACTTCTGGTTTTCTGAATGGTTTATTAGAGACACAGTCTCATGAACTTTCACAGGCTGGCTTTGAACCTCAATCCTCAGATCTCAGCCTCCTGAGTAGCTAGGATGACAGGCACCAGCACCAGGCTCAGATCCCAGACTTTTTTTGGGGGGGGGAGGGTCGGTCGTGGGGTCTGAACTCTGGGCCTGGGCACTGTCCCTCAGCTCTTCAGCTCAAGGCTAGTGCTCTACCACTTACTTGAGCCACAGCACCACTTCTGGCTTTTTTCTTTTTGCTTATGTGGTGCTGAGGAATCGAACCCAGGGCCTCAGGCATGCAAGGCAAGCGCTCTACCACTGAGCCACCTTCCCGGCCCAGATCCTAGACTTTTAAACAATGGCCTCATGTGAGTAAACTATGGTGTCTAACTAGTCTCTTGTAACACCTAAGCTTAGGAAATTAATACTTAGGTTTATGGAGTCCCCTCTTGAAAAAAAACATGTAACTTCCAAATGGTTGTCCTAGAGTAGAGGACAGCAGCTTGACTTCATATATCTTGGCTATTGCTTTCAATTGTGAATGATTCTGTGGTCTTATATAAGCACACCAAATGGAGTCATAGTGAGCATTGTGGAAAAGTTTGGATCTAACACATCTAGCTCAGCCATCCAAAAGTGTACACTTTTTATTCCTCATTAAAAAAGTTAATATTTACCGTAAGACAAGTCATCCCCAAATTCAGTGACTTAATGCAACAACTATGTACAGTTAGTCCTTTTATAGAATGCTGCAACTGGATAGGTGAGCAATAGGGATGGACTCAGCCAAATAGTACATCTAGTCCCATTGGGGGCACATTCACATTTCTGAAATCAAATGCTGGGTTGGTTAGGATCAGTGATCTGAGAACAAGCAATTATCCACTATGTCACTATAACAAGTAAACGTCCATCCACTGTGGTTTCATTTATGGCCAAAGCAAGACAAAAAAACATCACAGTGCAAGGGATGTGGACAAGGCAGACAGAGAGGACTGGCTCAAGGCAAAGATGGAGAATTGCATCAACGTTGTAAGCTATGTGTGATACTTACTAATGAACACTATGTACTAGCAGGAAGTTTGGGCTAGATGTAATGTTCTTTTTTATTCCTACTTGGGAAATGATGAAATATCCTTCTAGCAACAGTTATTATAGTCAATTGAATAAACTGAAAATTTGCATACCACAAATTCAGGAAATATCCAAATGAAAAATGAGGTTCGATATTTGGAAACTTAATATTCTGATTACTGCATGATAGAAAGTAATATTTTTCCCAGAGTAAATCAATTAGGTTTGATCTGATTGGAAAGATAATTGGGGACTATCACTACTCACACAAATGTGAGCAAATGCCAACTCTCTTCCTCACAGAAGATAGTCATAGTACCAGTCCTGGTGAGAAGTATCTCCCATAGGAATCAGCTACAGATACCCAATTACTTGATGACGATTGTAAAAATAGACTATTAAATAATAAACGTACAGCAATACAAAAATCCTCATTTCAAAAACAAATCCAAAACTAACTATTACATTCATTTTCCAGCTCCCTGCATGTGTCTTTTGAAGACTTCATGGTAGGGATTTCATTTGAAAATGCCAAAGAAGACAACACATATTCAGCCCTTCTCCTACTCAAGATATTTGAAAATAAAAATAAAATGGAATGACAACAAATACCCACAGATACCCTAAGGGAATGGGAGGGCAGTCCAGAGAAGGTGACGTGGAGGGAGAGGCAGAGCTGCTGCAGGCAGGATTGCTGAGGCTCTCACTGTGGGTACCAGGCTTTTCATGTCATGATTCACCTGGAATGTGGGATTATTATGTTTCACTGGAGAAGTGGAGAAAGTGCTCCAAGTATCTTAGGCCTCTAGCTGCTCTGAGACCACCCAGAAAGTCATTGATTTCTCAGCATCCCTGTGATTCAGAGGACCCCAGACAGGAGCAATTTTATCTACCACTGTCCATCTGGAGAATGTCTGAAGATGCTTTTGACCATCACAACTAAGGGAGGGATATCCTACTGGCATCAAATAATAGGTATGGGATCCTGCCAAATATCTTAAAAGACACAGGTCTACCTCCCCCTACAAAACATTACTTGGCCTCAATTCCAGGCAATAATGGGGAGCCCAAGATACCCTGTTGTGCCCATCCATCGTTTGCCAATGAATTAAAGCATAGACATGTAAACACTTAAATTACTTTCAGAGGGACCTATAATGGGAAGGACTGGTAATCAAACTTGAAGAATAACAGAAACCAGGTACAAAATTTGAGTGGTAAAAGTCATGGACTAAAAACAGAAAGGATGTAAGACATAAATTTACATAAGAAATGAAACACTGCACCTATTCCATCATACACAAGGGTACACAGCCAATATTTTCCAGAAGAATATTATGAGACTCTTCCCTGTTTGTAAAAAGAAATGGAATTAATCTGAGGAGATCTAAAGCTAAATGTGGAGGTTACTGGTGACTCATATTGAAGACTAAAGTGAGATAGTTGACTCCTTACTACTTAATATAAAGCACAGCAAAATGCCCAGTTCACAGAGCTGCCTTGGAGCATAAGAATCTTCCAGACGATCTTATTAAAAATGGAGATTCTGATTCTGTAGGATTGGAGAGGCCTGTGGTTCTGAATCTTTAAGAAGCTGCAGGGAATGCTAATGCTCCTAGTGTGTGGACTTCAAATAGCAAAAGTCTAAGAGGTTGACAAATTACACTTGTGCTAGATCCAGTTGGAGTCTGTTATGTAAATAAAGTTTTATTGGCAAAAAGCCACGCCCACTGTTTACATATTGACTGTGTCTGCTTTCAAACTATAGGGCAGAGTTCAGAAGTATTGACAAAGGCCCTAGGTCCTGTAAATACAATAATTCCAAGTGCTACAATTTGAGGATAATAATGCCAAACTTGATTTTAAGGCCTACTTTCCATGAATTTAATTATTACTCAAATAATTCAAGTACTGCAGCTGATTAGTAAGAATGTAAATTAGTCCAGCTACTATAGAAATCAGTATGGTGGTTCCTCAACATTCTGAAAAATAGAACTACTCTATGATTGTTATATAACTACCAAACATATATCCAAAAGAATAGGTCAACATATATTGCATACATATGTATAAATATTTATAGCAGGACTACTTACAATAGCTAAAATATGGAATAAGCCTAGCTGTCCATTCGCTGATGAATGAAGAAAATATGGTACACATATACAATAGAGTATTATTCAGCCAAAAAGAAGAATGACATTATGTTATTTGCAGGAAAATAGATTAAACTGGAGATTATCATGCTAAATGAAATAGTCCAGACTCAGAAATTCTAACAGCACATATCTAGCTGAAGCTAGATCTAAAGAAAAAATGGACATGAACATAAATGGAGGCTATTGGGAGGTGGAAAGAAGGGGATGAGAAGGACATATAATCAAAATACACTGTATGTGTATATAAAAAGGTCATAATCAAACCCATTTAATAAGCAATATAAAATAATTACACCTGGGCATGATTAATTAAACAGCAATCTAAACATTCACACAGTGAGACCAAAGGAGGATATTCTTAGGAAAGGATCACAAAGGCTCAATAGCTATGTGCATAAGTTCATATAAAATGATGCTTATCAAAATGAACTCCAAGAAATGGAAGTAAGAGTTTTTTCCTGTGGATCTTTCTTTTTTATTGTGAAAATACTGTACAGAGGGGTTACAATTACATGGGCAAGATAATGAGTACATTTCTTATGAAGCATTGTTGCCTCCTCCTTTGTTTCCCCTTCCCATCCCTTCCCATCCCCCTGAATCTTTTTTTTCTTTTCTTTTTTCCTTTTTTCTTTTGTTTATTCCCTTCTGTCACTGTTTTTGGTTTCTGTACCCTTTGTGTTGTATATAAGTTTATCTGATTTCTGAATGGAAAGTGGAAGCACAGAAACAGTGTGACAAAGGGTGAACCAATTCAGCAGTGAAACCCACTAGAAACTATGTTGGACATGATCTATACAACTTGGTGGGGGGAGCAGGGGAGCAGGAAGGAAAAACTGGAAACGAATGAGGTAGGAGATGACACTGCTCAAAAAGAAATGTACTCATTTCCTGACTTATGTTACTATAACCCCTCTGTACATCCTCTTTACAATGTGGCTTAGTGGTAGAGTGCTTGCCTAGCATGCAAGAAGCCCTGGGTTCAATTCCTTAGTACCACATAAATAGAAAAAGCAGGAAGTGGTGCTGTGGCTCAAGTGGTAGAGCGCTAGCCTTGAGCAAAACAAGCTCAGGGACAGTGCCCAGGCCCTGAGTTCAAGCCCTAGGACTGGCAAAATATAAATAAAATAAATAAATAAATAATAAAAGTAATGAAGTGAATAGGATCACAGTGTAGTATGTTAATTATGGAACTAACACAATGAAAGCCCCATATTGTTCAATTAATATGATAGCAAAAATGTGAAGCCTCCCACAAACTGTAGTGCCAGTTAAAATTATTTGTAAGAGACTACATGGTAAGTTTATTACTTTCATTTTCTTAATTTTCTTTTTTTGCTTCTTCTGTTTTGTTTTCCATGTCAAGATATCTATCAGCTCTCCTTTTGATGTTAAAACTGTCTCTTAATGTAACTGAGTTACTCAGCTTAGCTTTCAAATTCCAAACTTTATAACGATGAAAACTATCTTCATTATTCCTTCAACATTTTCCAAATGATGCATTACAGATGAGTCCAATATAAAACATTTAAACAGTATATGAAAGTGTTTCATATGTTATTTTACAACAAAGTATTTTTCAATGATAGGAATAGCAAATTACATTGAGTTCATTTAAAACACTTTCCTCTTCTGGTATATTTTAATTTGTGTTTGGGGTAGGGAAGCATCCTAAAAATGAAAGCAAACCCAATGGATATTACATTAAAGTGTTTCTATCTTTGACAAACATCAAACAAAATTTCATTTAATCCTCATAGAATTCATTAAATCAGTACAATATTTCTTGTCATGTTAGCATTAAAATATCACAAAACATCAGTTTTTGCTTGATAAAGTTGATTATATACCCATTAGCTTATTAATAAACAAATGTATTAGTAATAGGAAAGAAAAGTTTAGTAATTTGAGTCCATCAATACATGTTTATGAGTATACTCTCATGTCAGTCAAAATATAAATGAAATAGTCTAGAAGTTTCTTAATTGTGAGCCTAAAACATTCTGTCATGAAAAAGCTAAAACAAGGAAAATTAGAAAAACTTCCTTATAGCATGTTATTTTCCAGGTGCTTTTCATTAATTGGTAGCGTTTATCATTATAATACATTAAAATAATGTTAAAATATCCAAATAGTTATCCTTCAAAACAATCAATAAATAAGTAAATGTGTCAGGTTTTCAAACTCAACAAATGCCTTTTGATGTTAAAAGCCCACACAGGAGGGCAGAAGCTAAGAGTTGAATATAGAATTAGACAAAAAACAAATTATCACATGCTAATTTAGTGGTCCTTGGCAGCCTTCAGCGATTTGATTAATTTTAGTCATAATCTGCTAGCAATTAATAGAGGGCATCTTCTGGAGTGTATGTGTTGGCTAATGATACATTATGACTAAGTTCAATTCCTTGGGAAAATGTTATGCAACTTCAAATGGGCATCATTATCAGGCTGTCCACATACGAGAAATGGAAACAGAGTTTTAGCAGGGCCATTTTGGGGAGGGAAAGAAATATCCAGCTCTACTTCAAAGTTTTGAGAAAGATTCTTGTGTTTTTCTATTTGTTGGTTCACCTAATACAATCACTTATCTGCTTTTCACTTATTTCCATCCTTGTAGGATGAGATGTCGAAAACACCCAGAATCCCATCATAACCTCTCTCTTCTTCCCTATACCAATGGCCCTGCCTAGAAGCTCAGTCTTGCTCCACAGGAATTATCTTCAGGTTTAGATAAATGGAATCACACAAACTCAATCCAACACTCTGGGACTCCAGGCCCTGCCCCAGTTGCTATTAGATTCCTGACCCAACTTTGTCCAAAAGGCCCAGTCTGCTCACCTGAGCACCCCAGAGCAGACTCATATGGGCTCTCTCCCTGGGAACATTCACCCAAAGCAATCCCTTCTGAAGAGGTAATGAAGACTACAGTGAAAAGAAGTGGTGAGCTGGTAAAATGATAGGTCTGGTTAAAAAAAGGTCACAGCAGTAATTCTAATAAGAAAGTGTTCTCTGGAAGCTGTCCCCCATGCTCATGCCAACCTGGATACCTCATGCTAGTCCGTAGACCTGAGCCTTGTTCTTTCTACTGCAGTCCTTGGTCACCATTCCAGTACCCAAAGCCATTGAAGGCAGAGGTTTTGTTCCTGCTAGTTTACCCAATCAAAACAATGTGCAATGAAGAGTCTAGGCCACATTGGAGGCATACAATTTCAGGTAATATTCTGCCTTCCCTAGGCTATTCCAACCTTGTGATCCTTAACTAGGGCTCTGGATGTGAAAGATTCACTGTGAGCCAAAGTCAGAAATAAGCATCACATAGCAACCCACTTGGCCCATGAATATATAAAACATCTGTGCTATTGTCACAAATCTTAGATGCCACTGGTTATAAGACCATCCTTGACTTTAGGAGAGCTACAAAAATAGGGAAAATATGCAATGTAATATTTACCAACTATGATAACAAAAGTTTCATTACAGATAGTCATCTAAGAGCCCATATTACTACAGAACAATGCAATCGTTGCTGTCCTACTTTACGTCATTCTTTAAAAAGAAATATTTCTTGTGACCAGTTCATATGATTTATTATTCACTTCATGGCTCAGTGCTTTAATTTGAAAATCCAGGTCACTCAGCCTTAGAGGAAAACACAGTCTTCTATCACTCTTCAGATAGATTCTCAACTCAAACCACAACTTATAAGCCCTTAAGTGACCTAGCTTCTGCACCCTTCCAAACTTGCCCAGCCACCTTCCTTTTCTCCCAGGAAGCTCTGGCAATGTCATTTGGCTTGGCATATCTGGGTCTTGTGCTCTACCACATGGCGTCCCATCTTGACTCCTTCTCCTTATTATTCCTAGGACGAGTTTCCCTTTCTCTTTCCTAAATCAGCTCTGAAGTCAGTGTCTCATTCCTCTTCATTTACTTGTCATCTTATCACCTTATTCCATTGAGGGAGAAAATCCAGATGTCTCTGCTTCTCTTCTGAGTCAAGGATACTGGAAGCTTTATACAAGATGTCTGAACAGCGAACAGTATTGGAAGCTATAGATAGTATAATCTTGGCTCACAGATTTGTTTCCTGTCCAGAACAGAAAAGATAGAAGTTCACAATCCCCTATCTACTATCCTGAGACATTAAAGGATAAGAAAATTTCCCCTCCTCTCTCTAGAGCAGAGTTGTTTACATGCCAGGCTAATAAAGAAACCTCATTGGGCAGATTGCTGGACAGACTGGCTAGAAAACCCAGTAGAGTATAAACTCAATGTGGCCAGGCCTCTTCCACATAACCCTATGGAGCTTCTGGGTAAAGGGCATTGATGTGAACTTGCTAGGCTTTGAATAAAAATTTTGTAAACCTCATGGCACTGTGATTCTTTCCACTGAATCCACGCAAGTATGCAAAGCCAGCCCATCAGATGAACTGCCTCTTAAGGACTACTTGATACTTGTTTCAAATATTCACCACATCTGTACTTATTTAATTGATGTTCTATTTCCAGACTCCAACTAAGCCTTGTAATGACAAAGATCAAGTAATAGTAAAGTCACAATTAACATAAGCATATACTGCTATCCACTAGTTATATAATTTAGAAATTGTACAATTTACTTCTTTATTTTGATATGATTTTACTGTGCCATCTCAAGTGAGCAAACCTCATTTTATAAATTTTTTTTCTCCAGAACATATGCCAGAAGTCTTCATGTATTTCAAGTGCCCAAACAATAAACTCAAGTCAGAATTTTTATGAATATATATATATATAGTTTAATCAAGGCTATGGAATATTTTCTACAATATAGAAATGAATCCTGCTGCCTTAGAAAATATAGAGAGAGAAATGAATTTTGTTTGAGAATTGACTGTCTTGCTTTTGCTCAGCTGAGGGTCATTGTCAAAAGGATTCCACATGATTAATACACAGGTTCTCTGCCAGTACTTAGTTTGGAAGTCAAATTTTTAAATAAACTCTTAAGAGTTCTTTAACCCTAGTTATTTTTAGCCAGGTAGAGTTGATAAGGTTGGGTACATTTCAGTTTTCTTGCATCTTAGCTAGTCCAAGTTTGACAGTACTTTAAAAAGCCCTTTAAATTAAATAAATAACACAATCTCATGCAACACCATAACATACACACACACACACACACACACACACACACACACACACACACACAGAAGAGCTAGGAAGGTGGCTCAGTGGTAGAGGACTTGCCTCGCCTGCATGAGGCCCTCAGTCCCATATAAACAGAAACAACTGGCAGTGGTGCTATGGCTCAAGTGGTAGAGTGCTAGCCTTGAGCAAAAGAAGCACAGGGACAGCACCCAGGACCTGAGTTTAAGCCCCAGGACCTGAAAACACACACACACACACACACACACACACACACACACACACAAGTAGAATTCATTTGCAACTACTCTGTGGAGGATGCTACCTACCAGAAGTCCCAGCTTAATTTTAAAAAAGCAAAATGCCTATTTCTCAATGGATCTATTTGCATTTTTGCCATTTCAAGCAAAAATATAATAATAAAATGTGAAGACATTTTCCTCAAGGAAGGAATAACAAGTTGGTTATGTGTTTTACTCAGTAATAGTCAGAGGTGTTCCACATCCAGGGAGGACTTGGACCAACAGGATCCTGGGAGTAAGCTTAGTTGTGGCCCAGTAGAGGAAAGTATTCGCCTGGAAAGCGCAAACCTTGAGGTCCGCTTCTCAATTGCCCCTTCTGTACTACTTAGCCCTAATGAAGCCCCTTGTCCTCTCTGAACTCATTTCCCTCATTTGTAAAATGAAAAAAAAGGAACAGTACCTGGCTGTGTGAATTAACTAATCAATCATTTTAAATGGCTGAGATAAAAGTGCTTTAGATTCAAAAGTCATTTTATAGGATGTAAACTGCTATCTTCCAAATCCTCCATATGTGCCGACTCTATTAAGCTAAAAAAAAACACCAGTGGTTTCACAGCAAATTATACTAAGTGCTTTATAAATTCCAGAGGCAAATGCTGATAAAGGTTCTATAAACAATGTTTACAGCGACAGCCTTGCACAGAGCTGTAAAATAACACTATGTACCAGATTTTCAGAAATAGGATTATTGCTGAAATAATCCTCGGCTCCTCAGCCTGCATGCAGGAAAAGAAATGCACCAACCATGGCCAAACTTCTAGAACTTTTGGATCATCTTTCATTGACATTTCAATGGTAGATAACTACCAGGACTATTGCCAATAGATTTTCATTGTTTGGAGATAAAAATAGGCACCAGAGAGCCAAGAAAGGCACTGAAAACAGACAATGGAAGTCCTTGGGTTTTACATTTTACCTAAATCTGAGGAATGTGTTTTAAAATTACATTACCGGGTCTTCCTGGTCTAGCTCTGAGGAAGTGGAAGGGAATGGAAGGGTTGACAATGAGCTATTATTACTAAGCCTGTATGCTTTCCACTAAATCTGGGGTCAGCATTCCTTAAATATCTTTTAGCCAGAACATACAGGCAAGAAGGGTTCTATGGCACTCCTTGGAGACAGCTCCTACCTCTAAGATGATACTAATCTTCCCTTATGAAGGTACACAGAACCTTGAACTCATCCCATGCTAATTATATCAGAATCCCTGAAGCTGAGTCCAGGTACCAGCCTAAAATAAACCTCTTTAGACAATGACGATGTGCAGCTGCCATATAAGAACCAGCATAAAGGCTCTTTGTCAAACACTGGCTGCATGAAAGACAGGGCAGGTCACTCCCTTCCTTCCCACTGCTGCCATACTAACATATACCAAGGTTCAGGAAACTTTATTTATAAAAGAACAGAGAGGAAATACTTTTCAGTTTTGGAGCCTTATGATCTCTGTCACAACTATTCACCATTGCATTTATAGCATGAAATAAATTATCCACAATATGTGAATAGAGAGGAGGACAGGGCAATAGTTTAGCCACCCCTGATCTAGACGGTGCTAAATTATCTACCTGTTTTCCTATGCCAATATGTTACGAACGTTACAAAAACGCACAAATTAAAACATCCAATGGATGAAACACATAACTTTACGCAAGTCTTTCATTATTTTATGTGTTATTAGCAATACAAGATGTGATCCTGTGAAAATATTCCTATTAATATTTTATGTGGAATATATTTTTCAAGATGCTCAAGTCTAAAAATCTTAGTTTCCTTCTCTAGGACACCACAATCATCTTACTTGACACCGACTTCATTGCAAACTTGGACATGTGGCTCTCAGATTGAAAGAACAGTGTGATGGAGACACACTGACCCACAAGTTGGCTGGCTGAATTTTCCAACACATCAACCTCACTTTTCAACCCATGCCCATTAATCAACCATCATTTAGGGTTCTGAACTATTGAACTAAGTAAATGTCCATCTTTCCTAGTAAAAATTGGTTGTCCTGGAAACCAATTGGGATTTGTTAATTTTCGTGTTTTTAAAATACATGGGTTCAGAATCTACCAAAACTTTAAGTCTAGAAGCTTTTGAAATAGGGAAACAAATTCTATTTCCAAGGAATCCAAACATGTAACTCATGAGAGTTTTGACAGGTAACACCTATCATTTTCATCATCATTGTATTTATTATAGAATATATAATAAGGGAAATGCTGACAAACATCTATTTTCAAAATGGTCTAGAATTTGAAAACATGTTTCTCTTGAAAAGAAGTAGTCTTATTTATCATTTAAAACTTTATCTTAAGATAACAAATAAAAGAATAACTGCCAAAATCATCTGCTGTAATACTAACATCTGCCTTTAATACTAACCTGAAAAAGTAGTATTTTCAAATTCTAACACATTTTAAGTGTTTGGCTATGAGACAAAGAGCAGGTCTCTACATAAAGCAAAATATTTTCATACTCATATCCCATCTTGCTATAAAACACTTTGGATTTTCTACTATTTAAAGCCTAAATTAAAATAGGTATATACTGACATCCTACAGGATGTAAATGACAACATTTGGGATTGTTAAACGCTAAAAGAAAGAAAAAGGGATGATTGCATCATGATTATTTCCCATATTTTTCTGGATACATGCTTGGACCTGCATTGTTACCACATAGCAGAGAAATACATAAATGCAAAACAAACCTCCCAGCATGAATTCATCTATGATATTTTTAAATTTTTAATTTTGTTCTTTTTAATATCTAAAGCAAATATAAAGCCGATGCTAAAGCAACACATTTAACTTGCACGTCTGAGTTCACTAAGGGCAGAGTTAGAAGACCCACTACCTACTGAGAAGTCTTGCACACTCTCCTTCTTGCAGATGAGGCTGGTACTGCTTACCAATCAGAATGCTTCTCAGCCTCTAGGACTTTAAGGTAGCTTCTATAAGGTAGATCAATTAGTCATATTGTGAGGCATATCCAGATTTCCCTTTGCTTCTTACCCAAGTAGACATACTTTAAGCTTTGGGGAAAAATTACAAACACATTTAGAAAGTTAATTGAACAAGCAGAATCATCACATGTCCTCCCAAAATAATCAGACTCTTCTAGAGAAGACAATCCAAAGACAAACATATACACAAAATTACAACTTGCAAATTGCCTGTCATTATGGCAAAACAGTCTTGACACTCTTCACTATGTTCTTATTCGAACAAAATAAAAGAAAGGAAAGCTGTTTCTTAATAGTGGTAGTGAATATATATATACATACACACACACACACATATATATATATACCTATACCTCTTTGCCATTTACTTGAAATTCAAATTGTGTAGTCATCAAAGACCTGGAAATTCAAATGGCTTTAGTATTCTGATCTTAAAATGGCAATGAGAACTTCATTAATTCAGAACTAAACATTCTTCATTAATATAAATGTTAACGATTTTAGTAACATTAAAAATGCTAAACTGTTCATGCCATTTTCAATGATTATCACTAGAACTATAAAAGAATTCTCCTTCTATACCAGACAGTATGATCAGTATATTCTAGCAGCTATGTGCCAGCCATTCAACCCATCTTTGTAACATATAGGATACCAAAGAACCCTGAAGGCTTTCTATGGAGCTCTTCATAATGCTATTACCAAGCATATCCCACAGTAGATCTACTTGGCTACCTTTGTCTCCATCTACATGTCAGAAGTGTATGTAAAATAATGAAATGAAATGGGGCATGTGAAAAGTATCAACAAATCGTATTTGATTTTAAAAAAACATGAAAGAAGCAAGCTTTCAGTTGAAGTTAATAAAAATTGTTATGTTTTATAATAGTTGAAAATAGTTTTAATTTTACATGTCTCTTCAGAATTCAGATCATACAATTACCATCTAAGTTGCTGCTTTTGAAGAAATCTGGAAATGAACACAAATTGTAGCAATTCGCACAGCTTACTAAACTTAACAGATGTCATATGTGGTCTATGCCTGAATTTCCTATCGCCTTTGCTTTCCTCCCATCAGCTCCTTGGCTAAGGAAAAAGATTTCTCATCCTGAGCATACTTATAATTGGAGACCAGATAGTTCTTCATTGTGGGGCTGCTCTGAGCAATGTGTGTAGTGGGGGTAGGGGAGCATGCAAAATAATTTCCCAAAGATCAGAAGCAGTCCTCAAAGCAAGCATGTCTCTCATTCTTTCTTGCTCTCATGACTCTCATCCTCACCCCTGTCCTAACACCGGCTATAGAAAGCAGAATCCACCATCTCCAAGGCTGCCCACAGAAACCCCAAGCCCTTTCCCAACCAGTTATAAAACCTAAAAATACTATTCTAAGTTTTTCTTACCTTTCTGTCATGAAGCTGACCATAAAGAAATCCTCTGGTCTATCTTGGTCAATCAGAGACTGTAAAGCTCTCATGTCAGCCATTCAGTCATTCTATTGCATTTCTTCAATCCCCACACACCAGCTCAATTTAGTTCCATTTGCACCTATGTACACTGAATATTATGACTATATTTGCCCACATTTCTGATTCCTTTCTCCATTCATTTGCATCATATTTGCAAACTGACATGTTAAATCAAAACAGCTTTCTAAAACTACTAAAGGATAATTAAAAGAAAGAGGCTGATTTGGGTGATGGTGGCTCACACCTATAAACTCTAGCCACTCAGGAGGCTAATAGCTAAAGATTGCAGTTTGAAGCCATCCGGGGGAAGGAAAGTCTTATCTCTAATTAACCACCAGAAATAAGCTAGAAGTGGAGCTGTGGCTCAAGCCGCAGAGTACTAGCCTGGAGCAATAAAGCTCAGGGACAACACTCAGGTCCTGAGGTCAAGCTTCAGGTCCAGCACACACACACACACACACACACACACACACACACACACACACACAAAGAGGCTGAACTTCCACCTAGAAAACGATTCACATTCATCAGCTGCACAGAGAAGCCAAGAAGAATCTGGCTTGTCCTTGTGCCCACCCCTGAGACTACTGCTTTGAGCCCATACCCTTTCTGTCTAATCCTGTTTCTACATAGCTACCCATACTTTGTCAAATCTGAGAATAAAAATGGAAAGTTCACCTTCAATCTTTGAGTTTTCAATCTGAAGACTTTCTTGCCATGCAAAGCTATAATCAAATAAATTTCTACACATTTCTTTCATTAAGCTGTCTTGAGTTAAGATGGCGTGGAGTGGACTCTGATTTCTTTGTGATGGTCAGGAATTGCCCCTTTCAGCTCTTGCAAATGTAAGAGGGCCTCTACTCACTCAATGCTGGCTGTATGGCTCAAGTGTGACCACCGAAAATGCCTCCATTCATTGCCAAATGTCCCCTGAGGCACAACAATCACCCTTGGTTGACAACTAATTTCTTTAGTCTAAGGGAGGTAAAAATCTTTGGTCAAACTTTGTTTCAATGTAAACTTCACAAAACAGCCTTCTGTTTGCAGGCACACAGCTGGCATTCTCATCTGTCATGTGAATTCTGCCTTGTGCTTTGTTCTAGCCTTGGGCAATAAGATCACTGATGCATGTTGCCTACTTTCCCTTGGAAAGCTGCATAATTTGAACTCATGCCTTCCCCCATCTTATCGTCAAGCACCTATGTACCACCTACCAGTACCAGCTGGCTTGCCCATGATGCTCAACTCCTCTGGTTTTTGTTTTGTCCTCCCCCATAAACCTCCCCAGCAAATTCAATACATGAAAGGACATGGTACTACCATGGAAACAGGTCCTATAATTCCTATTTGGACATAGCTGGGGAACTAAACGGAGGATCAGTGAATAATCCTCAGCCTACTTCTCCCAAGATCACAAAATGGAAAATTAACACAATATTCATTTTACAAGAAAAAAAGCATTTGTTTGGAATTTCAAATAAAAATGAGGATTCCGGATTTCTATTCTAAAGAAAATGAAACTCATTTGAATAGTCTTTAGCCAAATTTTCTGGCAAGCATACGCAAAACTTAATCACACAAGACATTAAATAGTATATTAGTCACTCGGCACAAGTTAAATTTATAACTGTTAAATCTAGAAAGCCATAATCAGAGAAACTACCGAATTCCTAATGTATAAGTAGTAACACTAGCTAATAAATATGACATGCAAAATGTTAGCTATAGAAATCGCTGATCCATGGTATTTACTCAAATGCCTGCATGTTAAAGATAAAGCTGTGTTTTTTTTTCCTTTTGGTCCTTTAAGAATGCATTAATTGTGGTGCATTTATATTTCTTTAGGCAACTCAGCAGCTGTGGCTCCAAACATGAGCCTTTGAGAAATACATTTAAATGAATATTTATAAACTTTTCTCTAGCAATTATATTTAGCAACTCTAGCAGATGCCTCTACTTTCACAGTGTTAGCTGTGTCCCTAATTAGAGTCCCTCTTTAATCATGCTGTCCTCCAGTCTCTTCTCCCTTGAGTAGACCACCTAAACATGCAAGAAAGAGACATACATACAGGTCTAACAGGTCTATTACCAGATTGAAAAGAAAAGTCCCCAAAACATACATAAACCATAGGCATTCAATGTTTATAACCTAAGATTTTCCCAAAACAACTACAGGCATTTTTGAAATTGAGAATTTTATGTACTGTGCATCTGAATGAGATTTTATCTGGATTAAGGTTGGATAATTTCTTTTTTTTTTCTTGGTTGGTCGTGGGGCTTGAACTCTGGGCCTAGGCGCAGTCCCTCAGCTCTTCAGCTCAAGGCGAGCACTCTACCTCTTGAGCCACAGCGCCACTTCGGGTTTTCTGGTGGTTTATTGGAGATAGGAGTCTCACGCCCGGGCTGGCTTTGAACCACGATCCTCAGATCTCAGCCTCCTGAGTAGCTAGGATGATAGGCGTGAGCCACCAGCGCCCAGCAAGGTTGGATAATTTCTAAGTAAGCATCATTTACAGGCCCTTTGCTTGGGGTACATCCACAACCACAAGACGTCCTGCACAGCGTCCTCAGCCTCACTCCTAAAACAGCTTGAGAAGCTATGGAAGGACTACTTTGGAAATGAATATTATTTACAATATCTCCAAGTAAGTTTTAGGAACCATAAAGTGTGAATAGCAGAGCCTTAAGATAATTAATGCCTACTTCCTCCAGGAAGCCTGCCTACTAACTCTGAGGTGGCTTCAATGCCCATCTTCTGTGTTTCCAAGGTACATCAAGTTCTCTTATATCATTCTTCTCATTACCTGTAATAGAGCTCACTAATTTATTTCCTTTTTACTATGAACTACTTATATAAGTAGTAGTGTCCTCAATTGACACATTTCCTATGCCTAATTGATAAAAAGCAGTCAATTGTTAGGTGCTTACATAAATATTGTCTGTTTTCTGATATTAGAGTTTGATATGTTAGGGTTTTTTTGGTTGGTTTGTTTGTTTTTGCCAGTAGTGAGATCTGAACTCTGGGCCTCACATTTGCTAGGCAGGTACTTTATCACTTGAACCACACTTCCAGCCCTTTTTTGCTTTAGTTATTTTTGAGATTGGGTCTCATGTTTTGGCCCGGGCCATCCTGGATTGTAATCCTCCTTCTTGAGTTTCCCATATAGCTGGGATGGCAGGCTCAAAGCTCCACATCCAGTGATTGGCTGAAATACAGATTTCACTGACTTGTTCAGAGCTGACCTCCTAAGTAGCTGGGGAAAAGTTTTATAGCTTATATTTTACCTTGAGTTTGAGAAATATTCACAAAGTTGAAACCAAGACCAGCTTTAACACCACTTACAGATAACTAGCCATTCATTTATTCCATTTTTAGCTTAATAATTTAATTACATGAACTTATGGAGAATTCAGTTTAACTCTTGAAAATGGAAGGAAGTTTGATAAAGTCTTGGAGAATGAGGCATCACTATTAATGAGAGAAAACCCCCAAAATTAAAAATAGTAGGAAGCCCAAAGCAGAAATGGGATTTTCGTTGTTTTTACTTTTATTTTATTTTATTTTTAAATAGGTAAAAATGACTATTTTCTGCTTCCACAAGCACATACAAAACACACATGAGATAATGTTGATCCCAATAAGACAAAGTGGGTTGACTAGTTGTTTTTTTAAAAAATAAAAACAGCTCAATTATTAATTTTGCAATTAAAGGTAACTTTAAAGTTGTAATACTGTCCCTGAAGAAAGTAGGTAATTTAATTAAGAAATGACAAATACTCACAAATAAAAGATTTTGTGCTAAGATGAAACAATCTCTTACATTCATAACAAAGCTACTTCTCCCACAAATGAGAGAAATAACTGGTCTTCCTATAGTTTTGAGCTAAGGCCAAGCAACTATTTTATTGTGCTATTTGTTGCCAAATCCCAACATAGTTCTTTTTTTCCATTCAGGATTCCGTATCACAATTCATAAACTGGATGCTTTATAGGCACCAGCAAGTTATTTCTCAGTTCTGGTGCCTGTGAAGTTCAAGGTCAATGTGCCAGTATAGACAGATTCTAGTAAGGCCCCTGGTAAAGGCTGCAGAGCACCAACTTCCCACTGAGTCCTCAAAGAATGGAAGACTGGGATTCCTTGAATCTCTTTTTATAAGAACACTGATCCCATAGGTGAGAAGTCTTGAATCATAACTTCATTGCCTTAAAGGTGAGAGATGTGAATGATGTGAATTAACGGAAGGGCAGAGAAAGCAATAAATATGTTGTAGGCATCGTATAAACCCACATTGACCATATGAAACTTGTCTTATACTATGAGATAAGTTAAAATATTCAATAATAATAATAGCATACTTTTATGGGGGGAAAGGTAAATGAAGCACAATTAACTTTTTATTCCATAGGAGAAGAACAAAAGATAGTAACTTTGCATTCTGATAACAGTTCACATTTTGTATTCTGTGGTAATACCTGGACGTAGAGAATGCTGCTGAGGCAGGCAGTTCTGAAAATGGATGCCCCTTGATTATCACATCCATATGCAGTTATCATTGGCAGTAGATACACAAGATGGATGGAAACAGAAAAGTCCTCACCGTGGCAATCCTAATTTCTGCCTACTCTCAGCCCCCAACATATAAGGCAATCAAAAATAAATAGACAAGGAATATGGAACCATCAAGAGAAATCTAACATCTGAAAAAGAGAGTAGACAAACCTATATATATGTTTATATTAAAAGTGATGTGAATGTTCAAGTTAAGATAAAATCAGACAATTTAAGAAATTCCATCTTTATGCTGTTTGCATAAGATATATAAAATTTAAGGAAAGAAAATAAAAAGATAAAGCATAAGAAAATGGAGAACAAAAAAAACCTACCTGGCAGTAGAAATAGAAAATTTAAACAAATTATTGATCTGCTTGTCTGCTGAGCAGATAAAGGCTTCTGGTTATATTAGGGAGTGATTCAGGTTGAAAACAGATCCCCAATATGATCACCACCTCAGACTATGCTCACCTGGCTACACTAGACTAGGGATACGATAGCTTTATAAGCAGCTGCTCATTCTTTGCTGCTTAAGAATGCTATTTGATTGTGATTATATCTCAAGGAAAACCATTGATTTCAGTTTATGACACTGGTATTTATTCACTGCAGGGAAGGAGAAAAACTGAACTGGGAAAGCTTTCTGAATTTTCTTGTAATGGTTTCCTTTTACTGAGAGAACTGGCTAGGACCAGGATCAGTAAGGAATTAGGTTGACATTGTTCAGCTCATTAGGTTGGAAGGACAGTGAACGCAAACGAGCAGAAGCCAATCTGCGGGGACCCGTTAGCTTTGCTTCTGCACAAGCACAGATGTCCTTTCTGATCCAATCAGCAGCTCTTCCACCAAGGGGATCAGCGAGACTGTGTCAATAGAGCAAGGCAAATCTGGAACACCAGGAAGCAGTGTGTGAATGCCCTGCTGGAAGGCTGATCCCAGGCATCCAGTAAGGAGGACAGCATGGCTCGTGCACTGAAATCATACCGCAGTGATCTGTTTCTGAAATGAATACTCTCAGATAGCAGGCTATGGTATCTGTGGGCTCCATTCCTTCATTTATTAAAGAAATATTTATTGTACACGTACGCCTAGGAGGTCTGTATACAATTGCTAGCCAAGGAGATAGTTTCCACTATCATGATATATACAGCCTAGGGCATGACCAAATGAGCTTATTTTTACATACCAATAGTAAAGTTGTTGATAACGTATGAACGTGATATATAAAAATGGCTCATTTGCCCATTCACCTATGAGTATGTGTACTACTAAGTAGTACAAACAAAAGTTCAAAGGATTTTATGCAAGTGGGTGGCACTCTTCTAAAAAGCATTAGGCCTCAAGATTTTCTAGGCATTATTTATAGCTGCTGATATAAATAAAGTTTTATTGGAACACAGCCACTGTTATTTACGTATCATCTATAGTATATATCATGCAAAATCATATTATTGCACCAGAGTTGCATAGCAATGACAAAGATCCAATATATCAATATATTTACTATTTGATTTTCTCCAAGAGAAATTTGGGGAGGTCTCTCATCCTAATTGTAAGTAAAATGAGTCTAATCTCTACACATATACAAATGTTGATAGCCAATAAGTGCTTTCACTATTTGCTGGACAGAAAGTGTATAGAGACTTTTGTTAAGACAAAACATGTATCTTAATATGATTAAGCCATTTGTACTTTTCTTCCTCAGCAAATGTTAACACCACTCCTAGGCCACCTGCACGCTCTTGGTGAGCCAGGAACAGCACATTGCTCTAAAGAGAGTTGTCTCCTGAAAAGCCTACTGCCTTCCTGTACAAGCCTGGTCTTTGTCATCTACCCCAACACTTTCTGTCCCTGTAACTCTCCTGATGCATCAAGATGCCTCAGTCTACTGCCATTGTAGCCACTCCTGCAAAAACTCATACTTTGATCCAAAAGCCCAGGTACTGAGCATAGAGTAAGGTGGGAGATATCCAAATGCCTTTCTCCAGTACCTAGCTGTTCACAGAAATACAAAGACAGGCACAGTCAACCTGCTTCTCTATCTACAGATTTCACATTCACAATCGACCATCAGCAGATTGATTTTATTCAGAAAAAAATGCATCCTTACTGAACATGTAAAGGTGTCTTTCTTGTGATTGGTCCTTCAACAATACAGCATAACAATTATACAGCATTTACATTGCATTGGATATTTAATGTGTACAGGAAGATTTGCTTAGATTATATGCAAATGCCACCTGTTTTATATAAGGGATTTGTGCATCTGTGGATTTTTGTATCCACAGAAGGTCTGCAACCAGTCCCCTGAAGACATTAAGGGACAACAGGAGTCATAATCTCTTTGTGTGGTCACAGTAATAGAATCCAATATCCTTTGAAAATTAGCTATCAATTTTTAAAATTCTCTCATCAAACTGATTCTCAAATGACAAAACCAAGCTTCCTATAACTGCAAACTTCAAAATCTTCTGGGCACAGGATGGTGTTTGTGTGAGCTCTACAATGACCTTGGAGAGAATGTATTTAACTTTCTCAGATTGAAGTGTAGCTCTATACAGAATATAAGGTGAATGCTAATGAGATCTAGAGGATCATGGGATACAGGGCATAGGCAATGAGTCCTTGTATTTCTGGAGGCATGAACAAAGGAAACAGAAGTACTAGGACATCATAGCTGACAAAGTCTGCCATGGTTTGGGTGTCCCTGAAAATCAAATGGCCATCTTAATTATATGGTACCCAACACACTGTGACCATCCCCTTGCTTTTGTCACTATAGCAACACACACACACACATATATATACACACACACACACACACACACACACAAACATACACATACTAAGCACTTGAAATCTCAGACTTTTTGTTTGATTCCTCCTCTTCCCCTATTTCCTCAGCCAATGTTTGCCAAGCTCCGAATTCATCAAATCCTTATGTGCTGTTACATCTGTGTCTTGCTTACAATCATTGGTCTTGAGTGCTGAACCTCTTCCCTGACACAGAATTATTGCAATGCTTGATTTATTTTATTCTGGTATTTTTTTGCTTTCACTTTTTTATTTCACAGAACTTAATCTCAGGGCTTCACATTTTCTAGGCACATGCTCAACCACTTGAGCCAAGCCCTCTACTCTGGTTGCTTTAGTTATATTTTTACATAGAACCTTGACATTTTTTGCTCGAGTCTGGGCAGCAATCTTCCTACTTATACCTGTACCATAGCAAGAATTACAGATGCTCAACTTATTTGTTTCAATGGAGGTCTCATGAACTTGCTTGTGTTGGCTGGCTTCAAATGACAATCCTACCAATCTCTGCCTCCTGAGTAGCTAAAATTACATGCCTGAGCAAACATGGCCAGGGTCTGTTTTCATTTTATTTTTGTGTCAGTGTTGGGGCTTGAACACTATTCCTTTGGTTTTTCACTCATGGCTAGTACGCTTGAACTTGAGGCATAGAACCACTCCCAGCATTTTGGTGGTTAGTTGGAGATAGAAGTCTAATGAAAATTCTTGCCCTGGCTGGCCTTGAACCTCAATCCTTAGACCTCAGTTTCTTAAGTGGCTAGACTACAAGTGAGAGCTACCAGTGCCCAGCTTGTTTTCATTTTTTTAATCCCACTTTTTTTATTGCACTACATTCACACAGCAGAATGCATTATTCTTAAATGCAGTTAAATCAACTCTTTTGTGTGTGTTCTGGACCTGGGACTTGAACTCAGGGCCTGGATATTGTCCCTGAGCTTTTTGTCTCGAGGCTATTGCTCTACCACTTGAGCCACAGCTCTACATCTGGTTTTGGGTCATTTTTATTGGAGATAAGATTCTCATGGACTTTCATGCTGAGGTTGGCTTTGAACCACAATCCTCTTGTCTCAGACTCCTGAGTTTCTAGGATTATAGGTGTGAGCCACCAGTGTCTGGCAAACTTTTACATATGGATACATCCATGTATTCAGACGTTTTCTGGCCCCTGACAAGGTTTCTCAGGCCTGTTCCGAGCCAGTAATCTCACAACTCTGATGACTAGCTCTGTTGAGTAGCTTTGCCTATTTTTTAACTTGATACACACGGGTCTAGTCTTGCTGAACTTGTGTTCAGTTTTTGTGGAATTCATCCAAGTTTCATTACATGAAGTAATGAGACACTCATTTTTATTGACCTTTATTCATAAATGGAATACTATACAACAATGTATTATCTATCTTACCACTGATGTCCATTCAAGGTTTTTGGGCTGTGATGGATAAAGTATACAGTGTCCTTTTAGGTCTGATTTCCACCCCCTCCCCATCACTACTTTCTGCACAATTCACCAAACTACTATTTCCATGGCAAAGATTCTATTATATGATTCCACTGCTTACAGAGTCCCAATAGATTCTCATTGGCTAGTTTCCTAGTTTCCTAGTTCCAACATTAAATAGTTTCATCTACTCTGTGTGTGTGTGTGTGTGTGTGTGTGTGTGTGTGTGTGTGTGTGTGTGTGTGTGTGTGAAATACTATGGTAAAACTCCTTTGAATAATTAGGATATACTTAAAAATGAATGACAGGAACATTAAACAGGTCCGGTTTGGGATGTGGGTACTAGTGGCTGTGTGGGGATTGAATGGAGAGGGTAAAATAGGTGAATATTGTCAAAAATCCTTTATGTACACATGTGAAACCTGAAAAATGAAGCTTGCTGAGAAGGGAAAAGGTGGTTAAGGGAGAGTGATAAGGTGCTGATTCTGATAAAGGCACATTTTATGCATTTATGTACATGTAATAATGAGCACCCTGTGTACAAGTAATTGTTGATAATTAAAAATTTAAGGGAAATCTAGGTACTGATTGCTCACACCTATAATCCTAAATACTCAGGAGGCTGAGATCTGAAGATCATGGTTCAAAGCCAGTCTGGGTAGGAAAGTCCATGCGACTCTTATCTCCAATGAACCACCAGAAATCTGGAAGTGTGCTCATGCTCAAGTAGTAGAGTGTTTGCCTTGGGCTGAAGAGCTCAGGGACAGTGCCAGGCCCAGAGTTCAAGTCCCACGACCAACACCGCCTCCCCCTTCCCAAAAAAACTAAGACAAAGAGGTTCAACTACTGTATTTAATTTATCATCAAGACTTAAATCTCTCATGCACCCTCTCATGTTCACATTCATTCAGCCAAAGTTGTTTTATTATTACTTTGACCCTTACTGCTCACTTTGAGGGCCTTTGTTTTAGGACAGACTAGTTCCCTGTTTGCCCCACCTATATCACAATCATTTAGGTTTGTGGAAAGCTCTCTTCAACCAGGCTTATGCAGAAATGACAAATTTTCCAGGAAGTTTTGAAGACCACCCAAATTTAAGATTTCACTGCTATTCTGCACTGTAGTGTTGATCACTCTGCCTTCTTTATAATAATAATCGCATGAGGAAGTGACTGCAAGGAAGAGTTGGCTTAAACTACTTTTCCTTATACTATGTTTCTAAGGTACTCATTTTTTGGTTACTGAAATTCTACTTGGGAAGTAAACATGCTCTTTGATTAGTCATTTAATCACTTCAGCAGTAGAATATTTGGGCAAATTAAGGACAAGTAAATTAGTTGGATGATTTTCAGTTTGAGGTTGATTTTAATAAAACAGGGATTTAAAAGACATTGACTTTGGAGAGCTTAATAAAAGAAGGAAAAGAACTAATAAGAAAGGATCACTTGGTATAGTTGCATGTCTTCTCATTACAAATAACAAGTCACTTTGTTCTTTTCCTACATTTTGGTATCTGAGGTCTTGCCCTAAGAGCTGTGAGGTATAAGTATCAAGAACTTACACATCTCACCCTGAAATATAATCTACTGGAGAAAATTTATATATAAAAAAATAGAAGCCAGGCATGGCGGTACATGCTTGTAATCTAAGCATTTTGGAGACTGAGGTAGCAAGATAACAAGTTCAAGCCCAGCCTGTTCTGCATAGTCAGACTTTGTTTCAAAAAAATTCCAAAAATCAAAAGGATAGAAAAAGGACATAAATTGAATAATCAGTGTAAACAATGCTTTGAGCAACATGAAGAGAGCTCTCAGAGAAGAATAAAGAATGCAGTCAGTATTTTTGATTGTGGAAAGCTTTTCTGTACAAATAGCTTCTGTTAGTTTAGAACTTAGGGCAATGCATTATTAGCTAACGTCTGTTGGATTGAGCTTTATCTTGGATTACCTGAAACACAGAGTAAGTTTGTAAAGTTAATGACTAAAACCTCTTGTGAAAATATAAAGTGGAGATCCAGCTGAGGTTGTCCTTGGGGTCTTAAGTGGGCATCTAGACCCTGGGAATTTCATGTAATTGCCCATGAGATACAGGTGCCTCTATTTTGCATAGTAGTCAACTATGTACAGGAATTGGTTTACATGAATCTAGAAGGAACTATGGAAAAAAACTTTATCATGAAATTATTACAGTATTTACTGCTTAGAATACTTTAGCATATGTGTGATGCTTTGCACAGGTGAATTTTGGCTATCAGCCTTCAAGAGACAATTTTAGGATTTCTTCTAACTCTTCCCTGGTCATTATTTCTCTTGGGCCACTAGCCTATGGCCTGTTCTTTACTCATTCATTGATAGTTACAGGAACTTACAATGTCATTCACATAGTCTTTCCAGACCATTGCCAATTCAGAGGAATATTTTGAGTTTACCTCCCTTTCTGCAAATTGTGTGTGAAGTTGGGAAGCAGAGTTCCTGGGTTTATGTAAATCATCAAGAGCCATCCTCTTCTACCTCCCCACATTTTAGTACTTGGAGCTGAATTTTGGGCAGTTGTGCATATGATGTTACATCTGTGCTAAAAGTCAAGGGAAAAATCAACAGAACTGTTTTTCTGTTGAGTAATTCTATAACAATCAAACTCCACAATCTTTCTCCATAAGTCATGCTTCTTCATGTCCAATCATTCCTACCCATAATTTTACAGTGAGCTGCTACTAATTGGTAAAATGGCAGAGGAAGATCTGACCTACAATGTTCATATTTTATTGATAAGAACCCAATTAGTAAGGTCCTCTGTGGCATATTGTTCTACAATAGATTATATCATATCTTCATCATGAATAATTCATTTCATTCAATGCACAGCAAGTCAAAATTCAAAATCATGCACCAGGCATCTATATTTTATACGAGATTTTAAAATTAAAAATTTCCCAGGGTGCTTACTGCCCCAAATGAATGAACACGTGACAGGAGACAATGCTTACCTGGATGGAAGCAGGCAATGGGCTGTTCTGCCCATACAATTAATGTAGTGACATGAAATCTACAACTCTATGTCCCCATCACTGACTTACTTTTTGTGAGAGAATGAGTTAGTTCCATTGTTCTCCATGGTGCATATTTCTGCCCATCTGAGCTTCTACCATGGGATATTACAGCAAAAAGACCCTTGCCATAAGTACCCATGTACCCCTTCAATCTTGGACTTCCCATCCTCCAGGTACATAAGCCAAATAAATTTCTCTTCATTATGAATTACCCAGCCTTGATTATTGTCTTACAGCAACATAAAAGGGACCAAGACAAATACTAAGATATCCTAGGAGATTATTGAGATAGCGGTATGTTTGAGAGTACATGATTTTGTTGTATTAAGTCAGAGGAAAATAATGTACAGGGTGTATCAGAACCAAAAAATTCTGGGCTTGCAATATCCTAGTCTTCACCTTCATACCCTCCCTTTTTAGAAGAACAAATGTTACAAAACAAGAATTCAAAGCATTCATCAAACTAACATAAACATCTGATTTTTCTTTTTTCCTTTTTAATTTTTTTTATTGTAAAGATACTACAGAGAGGTTACAGTTACATGAGTAAGGTAATGAGTACATTTCCTTTCGAATCAGATCTTTCATTCATTTTTCCTAGGATAACATTTTTTAATCAAGGGAAGTGAATAAACTGACTTGGTTATAGAACTTAACTTTGATAAATTAAGTGGTGAAACTTTTTGAAGGTTATACTCCTAAAATATAAATTAGAATAACTGTTAAATAATCATTGAAACATTTTATATAAAAGAGACAGTTTCCAAGATCATCATGAGCTTAATAAAAATGTTTTGTTAAAAATTGTTCTTTTCTCTGTGCTCCTTCCAGCTCAATACTGTGAATGCTCCCACTGTCTGCAACTCAGAAATGGAATCAAGGTGAAAAGGGGAGAGGAGGGAATTAATATCATAAAATCATTATTATTGGATGTGTTAGTTCACTGTTCTCTTCTTCAATTCCCTGTTGAATGCCACAATTCTTAGTTATGGCCCACATTCCCCTATTCACTACTACAATTATTTTTTGTTCCATATTTTTCCTTCCAGTATTCATTTCTCTCACAATTCTTTTCAATCCCACAATTCCTTATTAGTTCCCACAATTCTGGTTTTTTTTCAATTTTATTTTATTGTAAAGGAGATGTACAGAGAGGTTACAGTAATATAACTAAGGCAATGAGTACATTTCTTTTCAAACATTGTTACTCCCTCCTTTGAATTCTCCCACTCCTCCCCCATTGGTCCCCTGCCCCCAAGTTATACAGTTCATTTCTAACATAGTGTATTGGTAGTATGCTATTGCATTGGTTTCACCCTTTGTCCCACCATTTTGTTATTTCCCTTCCCTTCCCCAAATCAGAAAAATGTACATACAAGACACAGGATATCAAGATCAAAAACAATGACATCAGGGGATAAGCCAAAGGGGGGGAATGAAAGAAAAAAGAGGATGGGGGGGAGGGAGGAGGCTGGGAAGGGATGGGAAGGATAAACAAAGGAGGAGGCTGCAATGCTTGGTAAGAAATGTACGCATTATCCTGCCCATGCAATTGTAACCCCTCTGTACAGTATGTTCACAAATAAAATAAAATAAAATTAAAAAACAAAAAAAAACAAAAAAAACCTCGTTTCCTTATCTTGGAGTTCACTTATATTAGCTTCATTTTATATGGTCATATGTACATAGCTATTGAGCTATTGTGATCCTCTGCTACGACTATTCTAAACATATACTAATTATTACAAATGAGGGAAACCACAGAACCTATATTTCTTTGAGTATGGCTTACTTAATATGATTTTTCTAAGTCTTCCCATTTCCTTATGAATGGGGTGATGCCATTCTTTCTGATAGAAGCATATAATTCCATTGTGTATATATAACACATTTTCTTGATCCATTCATTTGCTGAGGGGCATCTGGGTTACTTCCATGTCTTACCTATGGCAACTAATGCAATAAACATAGCTATGCTGGTAGCTTTAGTAGGGACTTGTTTGTGATCATTTAGGTAAATGTCCAGGAATGGGATTGCTGGGTTATAGGTTGCTCTATGTGTAGTTTATTGAGGAATCTCCATACTGCTTTTCCAGCTTACATTCCCACCAACAGTATAGGAGCATTCCCATTTGACCACATTCCCACCAGCATCTGTTATTATTTGTTTTCTTGATAATGGCTGTTCTAACTGGAGTGAGGTGGAATCTCAATGGAGTTTTGATTTGCATTTCTTTTATGGCCAGAGATATTGAACATTTCTTCATGTGTCTATTGGAAAGACTACCTCTTTAACAAATGGCAGAATTGATTGTACGTGTATAGAAAACTGAAGTTAGATCCTTATATATCACCCTGCACCAGAATCAACTCCAAATGGATCAAAGACCCCGAGATAAGAGCAGATACCCTGAAAATATTACAGAAAAGGATCGAAGACACACTAGAGATCCCTGGTAGAGGTTGAAACTTCTTAAAGACCAAGAAACGCAACAAATCAAAGAAAGACTGGATAAATGGGATTGTATTAAACTGCAGAGCTTCTATATGGCAAAGGACATTGATAGCAATATAAATAGAAAACCCACAGATTGGGAGACGATCTTCACTAGTCAAACAACAGCCAAGGGCCTTGTATCAAAAATATACCTAGACTGGTGGGAGTGTAAACTTGTTCAACCACTTTGGAAAGCAGCATGGAGGTTCCTCAAAAGACTTCACATAGAGCTCCACTACGACTCAGCAATTCCACTTTTGGGCATTTACCCAAATGTTTACAAACAAGACCACACTAAAGCTACCAGCACAACTATGTTTATTGCAGCATTATTTACCATAGCTAAGATATGGAACCAACCCAGATGCCCCTCAGTAGATGAATGGATCAAGAAAATGTGGTATATATACACAATGGAATTCTATGCCTTCATCAGAAAGAATGACATTGCCCCATTTGTTAGGAAATGGAAAAGCTTGGAAAAAATTATATTAAGTGAAGTAAGCCAAGCCCAAAGAAATATAGGTCCCATGGTTTCCCTTATTTGCAATATCTGGTATATGTATGAGTCAAGCAGAAAAGGTCAGATAATGTGATGTTAGGAAAGTGAACCCTTAGATACGTATTTTAATGTTTTTTCTTTCATGCTTGTGTTTCTAATGCATTTATAAGATTATTTCTTTGTAGCTTTGTATGTCCCTCCCCCACAGTATAACCCCTGCTTTCACTATATTTGATGTTGGTATAATTTGTGGAGGAGATGGGGAAAAACAAGTCGTTTAAGGATACAGGTGGACCTGTTGCAACAATGAGAAGTACAAGTTGTCATGTCGAAAACGAACTTTACAACTTTGGGGGGGAACAGGGGGGGGAAGAATTGGGTGGGGGAGGCGGGGGGAGGCTGAGAAGGGATATGAAGGGTAAACAAAGGAGGAGGCTACAATGCTTGATAAGAAATGTACTCATTATCTTGCCTATGTAATTGTAACCCCTCTGTACAGTATGTTCACAAAAATTAAAATTAAAATATATATATATACCTAGACCTCAAAAAATTAACTCCCCTCCCAATGACAAATCCTTAAAGAAACAATCACCCCATTAGTAAGTGGGCTAAAGAATAGAAAAGAGACTTCTCTGGAGAGGAAATAAGAATGGCCAATAGACACGATTCTGTTTTCTACCACATTTCCTAATCTTTTTCATAATTCCTAACTCATTGCTCTTTCTTCTCTACCTCAATACTACCTTCTTTTATAAAATTTCTCTTTTTTTCTCTGAATTTGGATAATAGAGGCTTGATAGCTGCAGCTCTTTGAAGCATCCAGAGAAAAATCTGATTGCTTTTAAGTTAGTAGATAATGCTTAATATTATGATGGGCCATTACTTCCTGTTTGAAAATTTGAAAACTACATGGCAATACGAGAGAGCTACACACCACTCAAGAGCAATATTTTGAGTATAGTTGTGGAAGTGGAAGGAAGGGATTGTAGGAGAGAACAAAAGAGGAGGCAATAATAAAAAAAGAGCAATATTTTGCTATGAGGGCAATAAGGCCCCCCCTCTCAGGTGATATGTGGCCATATCTGGAAATGTTTTTGATTGTTACAACTAAAATGGAGTTATGCCACTCTCAGTCAATAGATAGGGACTAGAGATACTGTTAAGCACCCTACAGGGCACACTAGTCTCATAACAAAGAATTTTCCAGCTCTTCAATATGAGCCATTCTCAAAGGGTATTTAACTGTTAGAATTCATTCAACCTATATTTATTTTCTACCTGATGCCAGGCAGCTATCAGGCACTGGACACTGCCAGATCTATTAGCAGATGATGGAATTGCTATCTGTCTACATGCTAAAAGAATATTCACCCCAATCTTTAAAATCTTAGAAATGAAGAACACTGACACTTGAAAATTAAACTCTGAGGTACAAAAATAATGAGTTAGATGAGAAAAATGCAAAACTCTTCTCAAAGAAGCAAAAAGTTGCCTAGACTGAAGGGAACGAGTCAACCCATATAGAGAAAGAGAATGTCTTGGGAAAGAAGAGCAAGTTACCCAAAGTAGATATGGAAAGAGATGTTTGACAAGGAAATGGGAAAATAAGTGAATGAAAGAGAAGAAAAAACAGATACATTATTTAAGCAATAAATGTTTTGAATTCTCAGTTAATTACTTGCAGAGTTTATATCATTTGAGCTTATCAAAAGTGTTAGTTGTTTTTCACAGCTTTGTCAAAGGTAGACCACACCAGAATCCACAGACATATTGGCTAGAAGAATCGGGTTCCCTTTAAACAAAGAACTCCTTTTCTGATCATGATATATACAAACTTAGTGCAATTCAGTAGTCAGCCAACATTACATAGAATATACCTTCTTCTTATTCCAGGTTCATTAAAGCCTTCATGATAATATGGTTTCTCCTGTAGGCTCTCTACAGGGAGCAGTGAGCAAGTCAAGCTGATATGAACCTTCAGTTGATTTGAGAGTTTTCATTATATTTTTATAAATGGAAAGTCTGATTATTATTTGGCTTATCACATAGCCTATAGGGAAAATAGATATTGATATAAAAAGTGAGAATCCAAGTTTTCTTGGAGGTGATATTATGTGTATGTGTGTGAGTGAGAGAGAGAGACAGAGAGAGAGAGAGAGGGAGACAAAGGGAGAGAGAGAGGGAGGGAGGGAGGGAGAAAGGGAGAGAGGAACGGAGAGGGAGATGGAGAGAGAAGGGGGGATAGAGAGTGATAGAGGGGCACTTCAATAGCCACCACTGGAAAGTTTCTGCATGCTTATGTAAATATATGAGATATGTAAATTTATACTACAGTTCCATGAACTTGATTAATAGGATTCCATTTTCGGAAGGCCAGTTTTCCCTCAGTCTGAAAACAAACTAATTCTTACATTTTGCATTTGAAAATTAATTCGTTGTTCAGGACTTTCACTTGGCCTTTAGTATTTAGTTATTAATTAAGGAGATGTTTACCAGGGGCTGCACTGGGAGTGAGGATCCAGAAATGTCTAGGGTGACATGGTCCTTTCTCTAGAAGATGCATACACTCCCATGGGAGGAATCATCCATCTTTTCCTCCAACTTTGCAAATTAGACACAAGAGAAAGTAAATTCTCCATGCAGTGAAATCCTTGAGACATATATACTTCATAAAATCTGTGACATCTTTTAACTGATGCATAATAGGCAGAAGGAAAAGCTATTGCAAACCTCCATGTGCACACATGTGCATATGAGTTGGCAGTTATGAATATATGGTCACATAATGCTTTAAATTATGTAGAGCCATAGTTCATTTCCTAACTCCCATGAAGCCATTAGCATTTCCAAATGGTATCTTATTTCATAATGAGGAGTAATGGACTTCACATAGTTCTCTAAGAAACCCACAGTCCTAAGGATACTCTTTCAAGGCTACCTGGGCAAACCAAGTGCCTTCTTGATACCCATCACCACACCATCTTGCAAGAGCATTTGGATAATAGCTTGTTTGAATAACAACCTGACGAGAAGAAGAAATAGAGGTAAGGGATTTACCAAAGTACAATACAAACTTTGAGTTTAATGGACTATGTCTTATGTTCTCTTTCCACACTTAATCACCACCTTAGATGAGTGAATGTTTAATAAACACTTCCTGATGCATTAGTCTATTCTATCCATAAGTACAATGCCCTGCTCTAGGGACTTTTGACAAATACATAAAATAGTTCATCAACACTATGGATGGAAAACAACGTTTTTGTGAATTAATCCCTATGTTTTATATGATATGAAATAAGATGATAGAAAAAAGTATAGATATTTAATTCCTAACAATGTACCAGAATGGTACATAAATTCTAAAAGCATCACCACATGAATTCTAAAAGCAAAAGTACTTATTAAAGCAAAATGGTTGGCTTGCCCTAAGTCCAAACAAAATCACTTAATATTAACTCCAAAGTCAGCAGCTTTAGCTTATGCAATCTAAGGCAGTCAGTGTTAATTTATTACTATTTCATGTCACACAATGGTGGCCACCCACAACACCAAGAGTAATTTAAAGAAAGACAAGGAATAAATTCAACAGAGAAAGAATCCAAGGTTTCTCTGAGTATTAAAATGGGCAGTGGCACCAGAAGTGAATTAATATAGAATTCTTTTCTGCTATTCCAAAGAATGGGACAATTTACATATTTATTCTCTGATGTCGAAGACAAGTTGGATTTCAAAATGTTTCTTCTCTTCAGGCAATAATTTACCTTGGATACAAGTTACGACATTGAAAATGAACTACCCTGAAATAAATCTATTTGCCAGATCTATTTCTTCTACATAAATCTTCGTACTTTTCCCTAGCCATGTTTTTCATTCTTATTGTTATAAGCTGCTTGCTTAGCATGCTTGCCACAAAGTTGTGGGAGTAAACATTCAGATAAGCCAAAAATAGTTGAATTTTTCCTAACAATACATCAGAGTCACTAGGTATTTAACAACCTGGAGGGTGATGAATAGAGAAAAATGAAATAACGGATACTATCAAATTTTCATTTTAAAACCCATAGTCTCAGGCTGGAAAGGTGACTCAGTGGTACAGTGCTTGCCTTGCATGCATGAGGCCCTGGGTTCGATTCCTCAGCACCACATAAGCAAAAAGAAAAAAGCCGGAAGTGGCACTGTGGCTCAAGCGGTAGAGTGCTAGCCTTGAGCTGAAGAGCTGAGGGACAGCGCCCAGGCCCAGAGTTCAGGCCCCACAACCAGACCCAAAAATTAAAAAAATTTAAAAAAACCATAGTCTCTATTCCATAGCAGAATATTAGGATGTGTATGAAAACCTGTGTACATTCACAATCAAACTATCTTTTTACCTTTGGACTAGATTCATTAGAAAGATTTAAATTTTGCTGAGTTTTCTCAATTATACTCCAGCATACTAAATTGCAACCAATCAACTGTTTTCTCTAATGTATGTCAAAAGACTTAACAACATGGGAAGCATTGTTTTATATAACAATACATTGAAAAAATATCATAAAAACTAGCATAATCAGTCAGATGCTGGTGGCTCTGTAATCCTAGATATTCAGGAGGTTGAGGTCTGAAGAATGAGGTGTTAAGCCAGCCCAGGGCAGTCGGCCACACTCTTATCTCCAATTAATCACCAAATGCTGGCAGGGGCACTGTGGCTCAAGTGGTAGAGTGCTAGCCCTGAGAAAAAATGCTCAGAGACCGTGCCTAAGCCCTGAATTCAAGTTCTGGGATAAGCACAAAAACAAAAACAACAAAACAAAACTAACATCATCAGTTTGGAAAATACCACATCAGAGATCAGAGGATCCTGGTTTGAATTTTTATTTTTTATTTTTTTTAATGTGCCAATGAGCAAGTAGATTGGCCAATGACTTCATACTTGGTTCCTTAATTATAATCTGGGGATTACTATGTTGAAAATGAACTGCACAACTTGGAGGGGGGAGTGAGGAGTTGGGGAGGTGGGGAGGGAAGGAATAGTGGGGGGAAAACAAGGGAGGAGGTAACAATGCTTGATAGGAAATGTATTCATTGCCTTACTCATGTAACTGTAACCCTTCTGTACAGTATCTTTACAATAAAAAATCCTTATTAAAATAAAAAATAAATAAAAGATTACTTTATAATGTAATACCAAGTAATAACACACAAATACTTCCAATTAAAACAAAATACAGAAATATACAATGTTTACTTTATATTTTATGAATCAGACACTAAAATTTCTTGTTTACAGGTTAGATTGACATATTGAATTGAAAGCCCTCTGTACACAAACATAAAGATAATTTTTAAAAAAGAAATTTTGCAAATTATGTGATAACAATAAAAGGCAACAGTATCTTAAGGTATTAACTATCAACAGATGATATTTGCTATGTACTATGTCCTAGGCAATGTTCCAAATATGTATCAATATGTATTAACCCCTTATAGTAACACTTTGGAATAGATACTACTATAGTTTCCAATATACAGATGAGAAAATTAAGGTAAATACAGTTTAAATAGCTTGCTCAAAGTTGTACAGCTAGCAGGCTAGATAATGAAAAAGGTCATAATATAGTGGATAATAAAAATATAGTGAAAGATAAAATGTGATATGATATGGCTATCAGCTTTCAGTGTAAATAAAAACATGGGACAAACTGAACACTGGTGGCTCATACCTATAATCTACTTACTCAGGAGGCTGAGATCTGAGTTCACAGTTTAAAGTCAGCTTGGGCAGACAAGTCCATGAGACTTATCTCTAATGAACCAGCAAAAAGCCAGAAGTGGAGGTGTGGCTCAAACTGAAGAGAGCAAACCTTGAGCAAAAAAGCCAGGTGAGAGCACAAGGCCTTGAGCTCAAGCCCCAGGAATGGCATACACAAAAGTTTCTAAGACAAAAGTCAGAAAAAAGTAGAAGGGAACAGGAAAATGTGTGTCAAGGGTAAAGTAGAAGGCACAAGGGATGAAGTGGAACCAGGTAGTAAAATGTGAGAAGAAAGAAGCCCCTGGTTACCAGGACCTATGGAATGTTTTCACCAAACATCAAGGTAAGACACCATTCTGTTTCAACAATATATCAAGACAAAACCAAGAGCTTCCATAGTCATGTAGGAACACAGACAAAGCAAGACTATAATCCAATGATAATGACAATTTGCCTTGTGAAGGTTAAAATGTGTTTGTGACTTTAAGCATCACTACTCACAATACTGTGAAATAAGAGAAATTTATGTAATCATCTAATCTCAATAAAAATATATAATAAAAAGAAAAATAAAAGAATATAATCCAAGCAGCAAAACTTGCCAAATATCATTCTAGCTTGGCCATAATCAGTGATTACTATATCTTTGTTGAAGATTGTTTTCCATAATTCATTATTCCTCCTTGTAGATAAGATTTATAGATGAAATTTGTTAATCTTTTCTATAATTGTGGAATTACTTCTCCATTCGCTAAAGTGTCCAAATCAATGTGGAGTCCTGTGTCCATGACACAACCCTAACTCACCCACTAGTACAATTTTATTGAAGCCCCTTAGGATTCTCTACAGTATGTAATCTCCCAGGTTGCAAAGGGACAATAAACTTAACTTATCCATCCGTAGGTATGTTCTTAGTCATTGTCTAGAATATACTGAATAACATCTCCCTTTTTTTGTCAAGAAAAAAAACTGGGTTTTTAACCAAGACTATAGGGGAAGGGGAACAGATTTATAGACAGAGAGAAGTAAAATAACAAATGTCATTGCTAAGGAAAATAATTCTTGCAATGATGTGGGAATGATCTGAATTAGAAAGAAAGTGGTGTTGCTAAGCCTGAGTAGGAAAAAACTACTACTGGCAGAAAGAAAGTATATAAGAATAAGGACATTAGTGCCACTGGGAGCAAAGGGGACTGAACCTGTGATATATGTCTAAAGCAGAACTAAATAGTGACTAGAGAGCAAGGGCAGGAGAAACTTGACCATGAGAATGATTGTGGTTTCTACTGAGAAAATTGGGTGAACTTCGCTATCACTGATTGAGTTTCGGAGTTCAAAGCATAAGAAGTGTTTTAGGAGAAAAGCTTGTTAATAAAAATTGACAATTAAAAAATTGACATTGCTATAGGATATTCATGTAAAAAATGTCCTGATTTTGGAAGTACAGATGTGGAGACTAAGAGAGACTTCAGTGCTGAAGATCCAAGAGCAATTAGCATATAAATGAAATTTGAAACCATGATGGATAAGATCATCCCAGGATAGAATGTACTGTGAGGCCCTAAAGGAAGCCAGAAACAATCCTTGAGGAATGAGGAATCATATCATTTGCTGGAAATGGAACACCCAGTAAGGAATGATAAAAGAAAGAGGCCAAAGGAAGATTAAGATAAAGTGAAGGACCAGAAAGGTAAAAGAGAGAAAGTTTTAAAGTTGAAGTGACAATTGAACAATATTATAACGCAGTTCTAAAATGACCGAGATAAAACAACAACCTCTCACAAACACACACACACACACACACACACACACACACACACAAAACTTCCTAGAAAAATCATTCAGAGGAGATATGGTTAGCAAGGGAGCCAGGAGAGTAGAAAGGACTTTTAATTTACTGTTTTACCCAAGGGATATTTGAGTATGTTAACTGACCATGGAAACTAGAAAGAATATGTTAAGTGAAAAGAGATTCCATACTCTAAGTTGTAAGATGGAGGGAAGAGAATTCAAAGTCCTGGAGGAATCATCATTGCAAAAAAGAAGCTCCATCTTCTTTCCAAACAAATGAATGAGCCCACTTGATATCCTTAATAGAACTTTTAAAATATTCTATTGTTTCATGGATTATAAAGTCATTTAAATGTATACTATGTGTAGTGAAAAATAAAATTTAGAATGGGAGTTGTAAGGAAATATTTTGCATTCTCAGATTTCAAGTTCTGAGTTTCAGCACCAACGGTTAGGAGTCATTAAGGAAATATTTCAAGTACCAGGATTATGAATAAAGAAGATAGTAGAGAGGCAATCTCAACATGCCAATAGGTTTACTGGACTCAATAAGAAGGGCAACCAATTCTTCAGACTAGCTGAAGAAGAAATGGCACAATTCCCTTACAACTAAGATCTCCTTCATTACAAAGAGAGATTGAAATCAGGCATTTTCCATCAGAAGTGGCAAGCAAAGATTTCATGCTTGACACAGGTGGCTCATGCCTGTAATCACAGCTACTTAGGAGGCTGAGATGTAAGGATCCTGGTTCGAAGCCAATGAGGGCAGATAACTCTGAGAGATTATTTTTAATCTCCAATTTACCAGCAAAAAGCCCGACATAAGGATGTGGCTCAAGTAGTGCAGGGCCAGCGTTGATTGAAAAAGCCAAGGGAGAGCGAATGGCCCTGAGTTCAAATACCAGAACCAGTACAAAAATGAACAAAGTTATATAAAGTATAGTTTCTCCTTCAATAAAATTCTCATGAGTTATTATCTGAATTAATTTTAGCACAAAAATCAGATTAAATCAGTCACTTCTGCTGTGTAGGGTCATAAACAAATACTTGATACCTCAGTCTTGCTAATAATAACACAGAAATCCACTTGATTTTTCAACTTGAAGGAAAACAGCCATACTAGATGGTTGGCTCTACAGAAAGTCCTTCTGTTTAAAAATACAATTGTCCCCTAAATGTGCACCAGCATTTACTCTGGCATCTTCCCAGTGGAGTATCCACATTAAGGCAAGTCTTCTCTAACAAGGTCCTGGGGTATATCATACTCTTCTTTCTGGAAATACTATGTGTGAACGGATGTCATGGCTGGGTCTTTGCCAAATGTTCCCAAGAATGCCTGGGCCTTGCTTAGTGTTTACTTGAGTCTTCGCGACTGCTGAGGACTTTCTCTTCTTCTATACCAACATTCAACCCCATGAGCTATAGGCCTGAAAACTACAGGGCATCGGAACTACTATACCCATAGCCCTTCACCTCTTCCACTTTTCATCTAGAGCAATCTGAAGACCCTTCCTAGCCTGTATATTCCAAACATTTCAAAGGAATTTTGAAAAGGCAAGTCTGGCAAGCAACTAGATCAAGAGAACTGTCCTAGAGGAGAAAAATATTCAACCTGTATTATCCAGTATGGTATGCTGGCCACTAGCTACATGTGGGTCTCTAGCATTGAGATGTTGTTAGTGCACAGAGGAACAGGAATTGAAATTTTACTCACTGTTGTTAATTATAATTTATGTCAATGGCTACATGTGAGCTAAGGCTTACTGAACAATAGATCAGAATACAATGTAAACCTCAATAGATGTGATTTCAATAATGTATAAGGGAAGACAGAGCAAAGGAAGTGAGAAGGCAGAAAGCAAAACAAACCTAACACTGATGCATTTTTAAACCTTCCTGGTGATGTTGGCATTTATAAATAAGATTGACAGTAGATGCGATACGTGAAAAGTTACTGGACAGGTCCAAGCCACTGAATCCCTATGAGGTAAGGAAGCGAAGAAAGACTCCAAAAAAGAAAAGAACAAGGTAAAAACCCCTGACTCTTACCCAACTGGTCTACTCAAGAAACTAGGGGAATAAATAGACAGTATAAAAATCCTCATTATTTTTTGAGCTTTTCCAAACACCGTGCTAATCAGCTCCTCTCCTGATGCACCTGCCCTGCAGTGTCTGTCATTATCCCCACTGGATGCAGAGCTAGAGGTGCTAGACCTGTATAGCAAAGTCAGAAATCCTGTGCTATATCAGTCAATGTTCATGTGCTCAGGCCCTAAACAAGACCCTCTTCAGACCCAGCCAAAATCCAATGTATGTATAAAATTATTTAATAAAATCAATTAGCAAAGCACTTTTTTAAAAACAACACATCACATAACCTTATAAGAAATGATAAAATAGGAAGTGGCACTGTAGCTCAAGTGGTAGAGCGTTAGCCTTGAGCTGAAGAGCTGAGGGACAGCGCCCAGGCCCAGAGTTCAAGCCCCACGACCGAAAAAAAAATATTCCACCAAGGAATGATAAAATAGAAAAAATATATCTATGATTATATCCCATTTCTTGTAAAGACAAAAGTGCTTTGTAATAAGCTAGAGATACTACATCTTGGCAGAGAAATGTGATAAAGAAACAAGGCAGGGACGTTCTGAACACAACTGAAATCTAAGAAGTACAGTTTGTACAACAGGAAATACAATTTTTTTCGGGCCAGTGGATCATTCTCATTTCTTCCTTTGGGTACCACACAACTCAAAGTGTACATCTTTGTAATGCTACAGTCCTCTGAGACAGATAAACCAAAATTCTAGCTGCAATACTCAAATGATAGAATTGTATGAAAAATGAACTTAGATTGAGCCATTTGTTGCTCTAGAGAGGAACAAGCAAATTTTTCACTTGTGAAATTTTCAGTATGAACTCCATTTGAAGCCACTCCCATTTTCCTGATTGAGAGCTAATAGTGTTTAGGGAATGATTGATAACCTGGATCTCTTCCTTCAACCATTAGTTTCACTTGGATTGTGTTCTGATCAACAGTCTACAAAATAACAAATTAATTTCCTCAACTCTCATAAAATAATTCTCAGCAAAGGTATAACAAAATGAAATCCCTCAAAAGAGAAAAAAATGCAGAGGTTTAAAGTATATCCCAACATGGTGTGATAATAAAATGTCAGTATAATACATAAACCTTACTCAGTAAGTTAAGTGTATGTTTCATAAATTCATTGAAGTCTCAGACACATTACAGAGTTCAAAGAGATTTTTCATATTGTGTAATTCAATGCTTCATTTTGGTGGTGAATTATGCACTGGCCCAAACCATGACAATCACAGTGGGGAGTCCTATTCAGATTATAGATGAAAAATAAACTGTGATTCATTTGCCATGAGTAGTTTATATACTCTGAGAGGGTCAAAAATTCAAAGAAGAAATGATGCAGATTTTTCACAAAAGAAACAGAATGTCTCTAGATTGAAAATAATCACCCAAAAGTTATGCCAGAGTGTTGAATGTCTTGATATCTAATATCTAGATGCACCCCCTTCTCTGCTTCTCTCTCTCTTTCTCAAGCACCTTTTACAATACATTAAATCTTCATCTTTAGGGGCTGGGAAAGTGGCTCAGTGGTAGAGTACTTGCCTTGTATGCATGAGGCCCTGGATTCAATTCCTCAGCACCACATAAGCAGAAAAAAGCCAGAAGTGTTGCTGTGGCTCAAGTGGTAGAAGGCTTGCATATATATACATATACATATATATATATATATATATATATATATATATATTTTAAAGAAAAGAACTATTGATTAAAAAAAGACCATTCTTTCTTCTGATGTTCAGTCTAGTAGAAATGAGATACTTAGCTAACAGGGACACTTTTTATGAGCTTATCTATTTATACCATGATTAAATTATAAAGGCCAAATCAGGAAACCAAGCTGAATCAAGCTTGTTTATCCACAGAGTTGTTATGAATGTGAGGACACATAATACTTTGCACAATAATTAGCATATGTTAAGTGCAATTGATATACAGTTAGTCCTTAGATACACCTGGTATTTGGCTGCTGAATTCTGGACTCCTGAAAGAAGCTTGTCAAAGGAAAATGATTCAGAATAGAAAAATAATGAGCATGTGACTTTTCATATGTTTTTCTAAGATAGGGACACAAGTGTTTTTTTTCTTCCTTGCTATTGTTTCTAATGTATTTATAAGGTAGCATGTGATTTTTTGTTGCTTTGCATGTCCCTCCCCCATGGTATAACCCCTAGTTTCACTGTATTTGTTGTTAGTATAATTAGTGGAGGGGAAGGGAAAAAACAAAATGTTTAAATAGGGATACAGTTTGACCCATTGCAACAATGAGATGTACAAGACGTTATGTCGAAAAACAAATTTACAATTTAGGCCGGGGCGGGGGGCGGGGGAAACGGGATGTATTTGAGCAGGTGGGAGGGACAGGATGGTAGGGGAAAAACAATGCTTGATAAGAAATGTACTCATTACCTTGCTCATGTAACTGTAACCCTTCTATACAGCATTTTCACAATAAAAACTTATTTAAAAAATGTTTTTCAATAATCTCCAGAATTTGTTTAGAGGATTCTTTACTTAAAACATTTGGGTCACCAATAGCCTAAAGAGATCTTTAGGCTTTCATCCAGACTTTTCCTTTATGGATAGGAGTGCTCCTTCTACATTCACCAATTTAATCAATCCTTTTCTCCTGTCACTGTCTACATGAAACACCTGGACTACACACACACACACACACACACACACACACATACACACACACACACACAAACACACACACACACTAGCTGAGGATGTGTCTGTGTAATACAGGTTTCAAACAATTTGTTTCTGTCCAGAATTTTTTCAAAATTTCTTTAATTTTATGTTAAGAAAATATCAAAGCTGGGTACTAGAGAGGTCCTAGATACTTAGGAGGCTGAGATCATAAGGTAATGATTACATTTATTGTCTAACTTGTTACCCTTCCCTCATTTTTCTCCCACTTTCCCTGCCCCCACCCCCTGAGTTGTACAGATCATTTCCAAATATTGTCTTGAAGGATTGTTGTTGCATAGGTTCTCCTTTATCTCCAGTTAACCACCAAAAAGGCAAAAAAGGAAGTATGGCTCAAGTGGTAGAACATTATCTCTGAGAGAAAAAAAGTGAAGTACAGTACCTAGAACCTGTGTTAAAGCCCCAAGACCAGCACAAAGAAGGAAAGGAAGAAGGAAAGAAGAAAAGAAAAGGAAAGAAAAGAAAGAGAGAAAGAAAGAGAGATTAAAGAGATAAAAGAGAAAGCAAGCAAGAAAGAAAGAAAAGGAGAAGGAGGGAGAAAGGGAGAGAGAGAAAAAGGAAGGAAGGAAGGAAAGGAAGGAGGGAGGGAGAGAAAGAAAAGGAAAAAGAAAGAAAGAGAAAGAGGAGAAACAAAGAAGAAAAGAAAGACAGGAGAAAGAGAAAAAGAAAAATATCAAGAACAAAAGTCCTGAAAGCATGCAATGTGTTATATGTGCTTGTGAGTGTACATCATATGTGAACATATTATTTATCATTTCTTTTGTATCAGGCAGATAAATGAATGGGAGAACAAATATCAGCAAGAACAAAACAATAGCTCACATAGTTACAGAGTAACTCAGTATCTCATATTTTAATGAGTCACTTAGGCAATTCAGACTCTGAAAACTCAAGTGAAACAAAATGTTTATTAGGGAAAATGATAGTTATACTCAAAGCTCATTAATTAGGAGCCCACTGATTTAGCATGTGTCATTGGCTGGCCTTGTCTAAACTGAAGTTTACCTCTGCACTTTGAAGCATGTGTTTGCTATTTAATGATACATAAACAAGATTTTTGAAGACAGCCCTAATTTCCCACAAGAACAAACTGATCTCAAGGACCTGAAAATCGCTCTCTTAGAAATCACAATGGACTAATTGCAAATCATTCTTATCTTTTCATTAAACCAAGCCTGTCTATTTGGTTTCTTTGGTGGTTTCTTCCCTAAATACTGACCTCATAGCACCAGATGGAACTTTCCAAGGGCAGCTTTGACCCAAGGAGAATAAAGCCCTGAAATGCTGCACAGAAGGGTCTATAATTTAGATTTTGCTTGGGGGAAACCACAAAGTCTTTCATTCTAAATAAGCTACTAATTCCATATAGACTAGAGTGGGACAGTGGAACTGTTTCCCAAGAAGGGGGAAGGTTGAGTTACCCAGGAATAGCATATAGTTTCCTTCAGGTTCTAGGTAGGGGATGTAGGAAAAGAATCCTGAACTCAAATCCCTTCTTTCTAAACACTTATACCAGTAAATAACCTAGGTCTCTATATTGAAGTCACCTCTGATACAACAATTTCATTAGAAATGTGTACCTTGAATACCTTTGCTTTTTGCTCTTGTTTTAAATTTAATTTTATTGTCAAGGTGATATACAGAGGGGATACAGTTACATACATAAGGTAGTGAGTACATTTCTTGTCAAACATTGTTACCCGCTCCCTAGTTTTTTCTCTTAAACTTTGTTTTCATTACTCGTGTGTGTGTGTGTGTGTGTGTGTGTGCGCGCGCGCGCACACACACACGCACGCACCCACGTGTACTGGTCTTGGGGCTTGAACTCAAGGCCTGAGCACTGTTCCTAAGCTTCTTTTGCTCAAGGCTAGCATTCTACCACATGAGCCACAACTTTATTTCCAACATTTTAGGGTAGTTAATTGGCGAAAAGAGTCTCACAGACTTTCCTGCCAGGGCTGGCTTCCAACCACGATCCTTAGATCTCAGCCTCCTGAGTAGCTATCATTATAGCCATGAACCATGGCGCCCAGTTGGTTTTGTTACTTTTCTTTCTCTATTCTTTTAGCAGCTATAATAAACGAGCATTGGGAGAAAAGCCTAGAATAAAAAACCTGACCAACTAAGGCTCTTTTTTTCTTGGAGGTTATGTGCTAGTGTGGCTGAGATTCAAGGGGATATATGTGTGTGTATGCACATACATAAACACACACACACACACACACACACACACACACACACATTAAGAAGCCAACCTTCCCTATAAACCTATAAAACAAGTTATGTATCGCCATTTCATAAAAGAACTGAGGCAAATAAAGGTGATGAGTGGCCTGCTTATGCTTAGGTTCTATGCTCTTGTGGGTTACACTCTTATGCAAACACTGCAGGCCTACTCAGAGAAGTGTGACAGTTCTATATGTAGGCTCCTTTGCAGCCAACATACAGCACAGTAAAATCTTTTGGGCTTGTTGGAAGAAGCTTGGGGTGACCTGCACCTCACATGAAAGACTGTTGAAGTCCAGATGTTGGGGAAGATGCAAGGGGAATTGTCTGATTTCAGTCCCAAGGGTGTTATCCTCTCAGTGTCCTAGATGCTTGCAAGAATATTCCTTAATATGGCCAAGTATACAGAATAATAACGATTTTTCTGTGAACCCTGGAAAAGTGTTTTGGTTGTTTTTTTTTTTTTGCTATACCAAGTTATCTGAGCAGTATATAAAAACCAAGATACTTCAAAACCTTCTCATGTCTCTGCCTTCCTTTCCACCTTGATTCTTATGAAAGTCCAATTTCTTTACTTAAGCTGTATTTCTCCATCATGAGTTAATCTACAGGTTGGATCCATTGAGGAAATTTCTTGTGTGTTTGAACAACATGTGGAAGAGTTGACTATAACTTCCTTTTCCTAGCTGGATGAAGGTAAACTTGTATCAGACTAGTGTATGAATGAGTGAGAAGAATGAGCAATGGTTGGAATCTGTTTTGCTCAATATCAAAACAAATGAAGAAGCCAGTTGGGAAAAGAGTACATTCCGAGAGCAGGTGGCTGGGAGCATCTGTGACCAAAAGAGGCAGCTGAAATCAGAGTGAAAATCAAATAGGAACTGGATAAAATAATTCTATGGCATTTCCTGTCAAAGAACAGGTTTGGAACTTATTTCAACTCTTTTTGTTAATTAGAAAACTGAATTTAAATGGAAAAAAATGAGAAAAGCTACTCACTACTTTCCTTGACAAATGGATACTGTTTGCTTGTTTGTATACTTCTGTGTGTGTGTAAAATTTGTATTATTATGAGTCCTAGAAATGAAATTTTTAAAAGAAATACATTTATAACAAGGATATATGTGTGAGCAAAAAGTACAACCAAAGAAATATCAAAATGAACACAGTAATTTTTTTGCTTGAATACAGTATGGTAGATGTGGGTAGCATCCACTGAGTAAGAATTTCATTTACCACAGAAATCTGTGGTAGTACTGTTCAACATACACCAAGGTTTACATAGTTATTTTGCTATTCACATTTTAATCAATACTGACTCTAAAGTCAGGACTGTCAACATTAAGAGAAGGACTCTTCCAGGTAAATGAATCAAATAACGTTTTTCAAGGGACCTGTTAGAGCAACTGCTATGAAAGAATAGATACTTATGAAACTGGTGAGCCACAGGGGGAAAATAGTTGTAGACATGAGCTCTCTGCAAAGTCCTCACTTGGATCTCTAATTAAAGCAAAAAAGTAGGATTCTATGTTTCACACACTGTCTAACTTTGTTGAAATTTATTCAGTTATTTCTTGAGATTCCTTATGCTAGCTACATCAGACATGAGCAAGACCAATTAAAATATAAAATGTCATACTAGAAAAATCCCTTTTCATACATCAGTAGAAAGCTTTATACCTACGTTCTCTAATATGGTAGCCACCATTCTCATGTGGCTACGAAGCCCTTATAAGGTAACTAGTCTGAAGAGAAATACTCCAGAATTACAGAACTAGGAAGAATTAGTAAAATATCTATTGTTCTACCAATCTATTGATCACCTATCCATAAGTTATCTATAGATATGTGTATGTCTATCTGTCTCTCTACCTTAATACTTTTTGTATTGATTAGGCTAGACTATGTCATCCCAAAACATGGTATGTTACCATGATTATTTTGAGCGAAAGGACTTTAAAAAAGGAAGGTCAAGAAGGGTACTCTCAAGCCAGAGGAGGGTCACATTTATAATCCTAGCTACTCAGGAGGCTGAGATCTGAGGATCACAATTTGAAGCCAGATGGACAGAAAAATCCAAGAGAATCTTATCTGAAATTAACCAGCAAAAAGCCAGAAGTGAAGATGTGGCTCAAGGCTCAAGTGATAGAGCACTAGCCTTGAGCAAAAAAGCCAAGTGAAAGTGTAAGGCCCTGAGTTCATGCCCCAGTAACCACACACACACACACACACACACACACACACACACACACACACACACACACA